>NC_036856.1:35071925-35081504 GCF_002910315.2 Salvelinus sp. IW2-2015 | reverse complement strand
ACTTCTCCTTACAGATGGACAGTAGATAAAGTGTGGGTGTAGTGTTACGTTGCTGTAGACAGCTTTGGCATAGTCAGCCAGATGAGCTCTTAACCTCCATCTCCGTATCTCTCCTTTTCTCCCCCTTATGCAATTTCAGCATCTCATGCAACACCATTCTATCAATGTCTCCTTCCGTCGCTGTCACATGTCCTTGCATCCTGTCACTAATCCTTGCTCCCCTTCTCTTCCCTTCCTCACTAAACTATTGTTCCCTTCCTTCTTGCCTTTCTTTTTCTAATTATTTCCCTTAACCCTGATGATTGCTCTTTCCTCCTCTCTTTCTCTCTTTCCCTCTCCCTCTCTCTTTCCTGCTCCTCTCCTCGCTCTCTCCTTCTCTCTCCTCTCTCTCTTCCCGCCTCTTTCCCTCTCTCTCTCCTCCTCTCTCTCTCTCTGTAGTATCCTCTCTCCTCCCCCCCTCTCACTCTCTCTCTGACTCTCTCTCCTCCCTCTGTAGAAGTATTCTCTCTCCACCCCCCCCCCCCCTCTCTCTCTCTCTACCTCTCTCCCTCTCTCTCTCGCTCTCTCTCTGAGGAGTATCCGGCGGCTCCTCTCCTCTCTCCAGCCTCTGGTCCTGCTCTAGCCTGGTTGCTTCCTGTGGGTTATCAGTACCTTGTAATAGGCCCTTCAGGCTGGCTGACAGGGATAGGCCCTCTCCTCTCTGTCAGATTACTAAAGATAACACAAACACACAGGGGGGTAAGGGAGAACAATAGGTTTGTCTGGAGGACCACAGCAGGGGCTCAGGAGATGCTGACGGTGAATGGAGCTACTGTAGGAACTTGTACATGGACTGTGTTGTGTGTCTGAGGTGTGGATGTATTTATGTGTATAAGAAGTGCAGGATTGAGATTTTAAGGATAAGACACAAGGTTAGTCTGTTTGGAAGGGGTTTTAAAGATGACCATAGACAAAGTAAGGCAGGAGCGTAAGAGCACCAGTGAAGGGGTCAGAGGTTGCGGAGGTTTGGTGAGTCATTGTTATTGGCTTTGGGCATAAGTAGACTATAGTCTGGTATGGGCTTGGCATAGTGTGATGTTTGACCTCATAAGGGGTGGGATTAGATTGGGTGAGATGGTGTGTGTTTCTGTGTTTGCGTGTGTTAGATTTGAGTTTATGTGTGTGTGTGTGTGTGTGTGTGTGTGTGTGTGTGTGTGTGTGTGTGTGTGTGTGTGTGTGTGTGTGTGTGTGTGTGTGAGAGGGGGGAGGGCTCTACCTTTAGCTGGGTGTTGTTATTGGATTCCAGCGTGTGTTGAGTGGAGGTGCAGAAGCACAGCTGTAGGCAACAGACAAAACGGCCTGATTAAATAACGTCTAAGACACTCTTACAGCCAGGCCCACTGATGACCCATCACCCAGTCAGCTCAGCCTTAGTTATATGTGTCTGCGTGCATGTGCCTGTGGTGTTTGTAGGAGGGCGCATAGATAGCTTTACGTGTGTCAGAGGCATCACCGTGACGGAACACTCTCCATTTAAATCGAATAGTCAGGATCAGAGCCTGGGAGAGGACACAATAATAACAGCGTTAATACAATCCTAACCCAGAGAGGATGTCCCTGTACCCACCGAGCCTGGAGAGGACACAATCAATACAGCTTTTAATACAACCCTAACCCAGAGAGGATGTTCCCTGTACCCACCAGGGCTGGGAGAGGACACAATAATACAGCTTTTAATACAACCCTAACCCAGAGAGGATGTCCCTGTACCCACCAGAGCCTGGAGAGGACACAATAATACAGGCTTTTAAACAACCCTAACCCAGAGAGGATGTCCCTGTACCACCAGAGCCTGGGAGAGGACACAATAATACAGCTTTTAATACCAAGAAAAACCACAGCGACGGTTGCTGCACACACAGCCTTTCATCAAGTCGCTAACTAACTGAATCTATTCCTACCAGGTACACATATGTTGTTGCACTATCTCACTCTCACTCTTCTGTGCGCCAGATTACAGTCATGCCTTCTTGCTGTGTAGCAACTCATACAGTCTGTCACTCTGCTGTGTAGCAACTCATACAGTCTGTCACCTCTCTGATGTACACTCATACAGTCTGTCACTCTCTGTGTAGCAATCATACAGTTGTCACTCCTGTGTAGCAACTCATACAGTCTGTCCTCTTCTGTGTAGCAACTCATACAGTCTGTCACTTCTGTGTAGCAACTCATACAGTCTGTCACTCTCTGTGTAACAACTCATACAGTCTGTCACTCTCTGTGTAGCAACTCATACAGTCTGTCACTCGCTGTGTAGCAACTCATACAGTCTGTCACTCTGTGTAGCAACTATACAGTCTGTCACTCTCTGTGTAGCAACTTATCAGTCTGTCACTCTCTTGTGTAACAACTCATACAGTCTGTCACTCTCTGTGTAGCAACTCATACAGTCTGTCACTCTCTGTGTAGCAAATCATACAGTCTGTCACTCGCTGTGTAGCAACTCATACAGTTGTCACTCTCTGTGTAGCAACTCATACAGTCTGTCACTCTCTGTGTAACAACTCATACAGTCTGTCACTCTCTGTGTAGCAACTCATACAGTCTGCCTCTCTGTTAACAACTCATACAGTCTGTCACTCTGTGTAGCAACTCATACAGTCTGTCACTCTCTGTGTAGCAACTCATACAGTCTGTCACTCTCTGTGTAACAACTCATACAGTTCGTCACTCGATGTTGTAACAACTCAACAGTCTGTCACTTGCAGTTTAACAACTCATACAGTCTGCCTCTTGCTGTGTAGCAACTCACACAGTCTGTCACTTGCTGTTAACAACTCATACAGTCTGCCACTCAATGTGTAACAACTCATACAGTCTGCCACTCAATGTGTAACAACTCATACAGTCTACTCATCAATGTGTAACAACTCATACAGTCTGTCACTCAATGTGTAACAACTCATACAGTCTGCCACTCAATGTGTAACAACTCATACAGTCTGTCACTCAATGTGTAACAACTCATACAGTCTGTCACTCAATGTGTAACAACTCATACAGTCTGCCACTTAATGTGTAACAACTCATACAGTCTGACTATCAATGTGTAACAACTCATACAGTCTGACTATCAATGTGTAACAACTCATACAGTCTGCCACTCAATGTGTAACAACTCATACAGTCTGTCACTCAATGTGTAACAACTCATACAGTCTGTCACTCAATGTGTAACAACTCATACAGTCTGCCACTCAATGTGTAACAACTCATACAGTCTGACTATCAATGTGTAACAACTCATACAGTCTGTCACTCAATGTGTAACAACTCATACAGTCTGTCACTCAATGTGTAACAACTCTACAGTCTGCCACTCAATGTGTAACAACTCATACAGTCTGCCATCAATTGTAACAACTCATACAGTCTGCCATTAATGTGTAACAACTCATACAGTCTGCCACTTAATGTGTAACAACTCATACAGTCTGCCACTTAATGTGTAACAACTCATACAGTCTGCCACTTAAGTGTAACAACTCATACAGTCTGCCATTAATGTGTAACAACTCATACAGTCTGCCCTTAATGTGTAACAACTCATACAGTCTGCACTTAATGTGTAACAACTCATACAGTCGCCTCATGTGTAAAACTCATACAGTCTGCCTCTCAATGTGTAACAAACTTCATACAGTCTGTCACTCAATTGTGTAACAACTCATACAGTCTGCCTTCATGTGTAACAACTCATACAGTCTGCCACTCAATGTGTAACAACTCATACAGTCTGTCACTCAATGTGTAACAACTCAACCAGTCTGCCACTCAATGTGTAACAACTCATACAGTCTGCCACTCAATGTGTAACAACTATACAGTCTGCACTCAATGTGTAACAACTCATACAGTCTGCCACTCAATGTGTAACAACTCATACAGTCTGTCACTCAATGTGTAACAACTCATACAGTCTGTCACTCAATGTGTAACAACTCATACAGTCTGCCACTCAATGTGTAACAACTCATACAGTCTGCCACCTCAATGTGTAACAACTCATACAGTCTGACTATCAATGTGTAACAACTCATACAGTCTGCCACTCAATGTGTAACAACTCATACAGTCTGCCACTCAATGTGTAACAACTCATACAGTCTGCCACTCAATGTGTAACAACTCATACAGTCTGCCTTCAATGTGTAACAACTCATACAGTCTGCCACTCAATGTGTAACAACTCGTACAGTCTGCCTCTTCAATGTGTAACAACTCATACAGTCTGCCACTCAATGTGTAACAACTCGTACAGTCTGTCACTCAATGTGTAACAACTCGTACAGTCTGTCACTCAATGTGTAACAACTCATACAGTCTGCCACTCAATGTGTAACAACTCATACAGTCTGCCTCTCAATGTGTAACAACTCATACAGTCTGTCCTCAATGTGTAACAACTCATACAGTCTGCCACTCAATGTGTAACAACTCATACAGTCTGCCACTCAATGTGTAACAACTCATACAGTCTGCCACTCAATGTGTAACAACTCGTTACAGTCTGCCTTTCAATGTGTAACAACTCATACAGTCTGCCACTCAATGTGTGTGTAACAACTCGTACAGTCTGTCACTCAATGTGTAACAACTCGTACCAGTTCTGTCACTCAATGTGTAACAACTCATACAGTCTGCTTTCAATGTGTAACAACTCATACAGTCTGCCACTCAATGTGTAACAACTCATACAGTCTGCCACTTAATGTGTAACAACTCATACAGTCTGCCACTCAATCTTCATATCTCAAAATCATTGTGATGTGGTGTGGTGGTTTATTTCTTTACTATCAAATGAGGAGAGACAAACTTATCACACAAGTCAGAGTTATACTTAAACTAAATATTTTATAATAAGAGCTTTGCAATAGAAATGACTTTCAACGATTCACCATTTCTAATGATCCGTTGAGAGTGGCAAGACAAAAGTACAAAGGTCTTTTATAGCCAAGATACACCCCTTTCAACCTACATGACGAACAACAGATACATAGAATGTGTCACAAGGTTAAGACTCCAAACTGGAACCATCTCTTCCTGGTACGGTTATAGAGCAGAAACATTAACTCATGTTCTCTGGAATGCTCTTTAGGTTTTATCACCCAAAGACATCGTAAATCTCCTCTGTCAGTGTTATCTCATAGAGGCCCATCCTCAGTAGAACACACACACAATAGTTAACAGAATACTCTATTCTGTCGAATAAAACAACCATTTGATGCAATAAATACATTATAACATAATCTTGCAATTTTTCCATGACAGTGGTTAATCAAAATTCTATCCAAATCTAAAGGAAAATGATTCAAACCCAAAAAGTAACTTATATTGCCAACTATGTAAAGATAACCTACATAAAGCCAACAAATAAAAACTACAGCCTGCATGGCCTGTCTGCAATGAACTTGAAACATTGTATCAACTATTAACTTGGGTCAGCTGAAGCTTGCACAAGCGAACTTGCAACATTGTACAAGATATTGTAGGTCCTCAGCGCAAGGGATAAGCAGTGCTTGACTTGAGCTCACTTGATTTCTGGTCTGGTTTAGAGGTATGATAGACAAAAACACATACAGGTGTAGGATCAAAATTGAGCAAACTTGCTACAGCAAAAGAAAATATGCTTCAGCAAAAGGAAATGTAAAAATATTTGTAGGAGTTAATAGATTTTTTGTAAGGGAAAATCAAGTCTGAAAGTCCAAAGTGGAAATTACAAACTTCAGAAGTCTTTTTTAACCTCAAATACACTACAAGTTTTAAAATGTCCTGCAACAGGGTGATCAAATGAAGATCCTCCCAATGTACTGTGCCCTTTTTAGCTATCTTTCAAAAAGCATGTTGATGAGTTATATAAGAAATTAGCAATTATTTTATAAGAATAGTTCATGCCTGTCATTAAATAACAGAAAACAAATAATTCAGTCCACATTCACACCTGTTATAGACTATGACGGTATTGTCTACTGTACCAGTCAAAAGTTTGGACACACCTACTCATTAAAGGGTTTCTCATTATTTTGACTATTTTCTACATTGTAGAATAATAGTGAAGACATCAAAACTATGAAATAACACATATGTAATCATGTAGTAAGCAAAAAAGTGTTAAACAAATCTAAATATATTTTATATTTGAGATTCTTCAAAGTAGCCACCCTTTGCCTTGATGATAGCTTTGCACACTCTTGGCATGATTACCTGTCAAAATAAATGTAAAAAAAAAAGACATTTTGAGACTGCCATTTGACATTATGATCATGGTGCCTTGCCTGTTACAGCGCTGTTGCTATACACTTGACCTGGCATCAACTCCAATAGCTCCATCACGGGGTTCCATTACAGGGGGAATGTGACGGATCTCTGAAAACAACTCACTTCTCCCTATGTCAGGCTCTGCTGTAGGATCACGGCTCTTCAGACCCAGTGTAGCATTAAATACTAACTCCTCTCATCCTTAGCATTCATCAGAGGTGTAGAGGATCACAGGAGGCTGTAGTACTGCATATTTAAAAAGGAGATGCAACATGAGTAGCATCTTTTTTTGATCAGGCTTTGATCAACCTACTCTATCAAATGATTTTCTTATAGATTCGGGGAGAAGCCTGAATTCCCTCCTGACTACCTTCAACTCACATATGAGTGAGTCTAGAAGTAATGTTTTTTTCAGAGGAATTATTCAGTCTGTCATTTCTAGTCTTGCCAAAGAGAAGAAGAAACTAGTCATTTCAGACCTTGTTTGTGTGCTTACTGACTGTACATGACGTTTTAAACTGTGTTTTAATATGACTGTATCATGTCACAGTCTCGCCAGTGTGGCTTCATAGTCTCTCTGGCAGCCAGTCTCCTCCATTTGGCTCTCACCTTCTGAGTACATTCATGCATGGTGAAAAATCTAATTAAAGACACTATAATTCATTTTGGCTGGGCTAACAGTGAGACAGTGAGACACGTGGAGCTAGTTCTTCTAGCAGACAGACAGACAGACAGACAGACAGACAGACAGACAGACAGACAGACAGACAGACAGACAGACAGACAGACAGACAGACAGACAGACGACAGCAGACACCTAGGTCTCACACCTCATTGGTTCTAACACAGTGCTAACCTCCACTTCCGCTTAGGTAGAAAAAGGACATTCATGGAATTTAATCACAACTGTGAAACATAATTGAATGAATCTAAGCCTGAAGGTAATGGAATTCTGCCTATCCACTGTCAGAATGTCCTACTCCACACTTACACCTAAACCAGCCAGTTTAGGTGTAAACTATTTCTATTTCACTATAATTTACTTTTATAGTCCTCCCCCTGGACAGCTTTAAATGTGGTGGCAATATTTGATAAATGTTTGTCATGCCAATAAGAATTTAAATGAGCGAGAGAGTGAGAGAGAGAGAGAGAGAGAGAGAGAGAGAAGAGAGAGAGAGAGAGAGAGAGAGAGAGGAGAGAGAGAGAGGCACGCTTTAGGACTGACTGAGGGAGGATCCATCACTGCTCTGGGGGTATATATAAATCACAGGAAACACCCCCCAGACCAAACGTCTGATTTTATTAGGTTGGACAATTGGTTAATTTGGTCTTTACTGCAGTGGTCTAAATCAGGGTCACACAAGAATGTTTCAAACAGTTAGGAGCATCTTGGAGTCGCCTCTTCACTGTTGATGTTGAGACTGGTGTTTTGCGGGTACATTTAATGAAGCTTGTCAGTTGAGGACTTGTGAGGTGTCTATTTCTCAAACTAGACACTCTAATGTACTTGTCCTCTTGCCTCAGTTGTGCACTGGGCGCTCCCATCCTCCTTCTATTTCTTGGTTAGAGCCAGTTTGCGCTGTTCTGTGAAGGAGCAGTACACAGC
Source organism: Salvelinus sp. IW2-2015 (assembly GCF_002910315.2). Classification (NCBI taxonomy): domain Eukaryota; kingdom Metazoa; phylum Chordata; class Actinopteri; order Salmoniformes; family Salmonidae; genus Salvelinus; species Salvelinus sp. IW2-2015. The sequence goes on along the minus strand of NC_036856.1, from coordinate 35,073,601 downwards.
GTTGTTTGAAATCTTAAGTTCTCGCATGGAATAGCCTTCATTTCTCCAAACAAGAAAAAACTGACTAGTTTCAGGGAAAAGGTCCTTTGTTCTGGCCATTTTGAGCCTTTATCGATTCCCACAAATGCTGATGCTCCAGATACTCAACTTAGTCTAAAGAAGGCCAGTTTTATTGCTTTCTTTAATAAACACAACAGTTTTTCAGCTGTGCTAACATAATTGCAAAAGGGTTTTCTAATGATCAATTAGCCTTTTAAAATGATAAACTTGGATAAGCTAACACAACGTGCCATTGGAACACAGGAGTGATGGTTGCTGATAATGGGCCTCTGTACGCCTATGTAGATATTCCATTAAAAATCAGCTGTTTCCAGCTACAATAGTCATTTACAACATTAACAATGTCTACACTGTATTTCTGATCAATTTGATGTTCTTTTAATAGACAACAAATGTGCTTTTCTTTACAAACAAATACATTTCTAAGTGACCGCAAACTTTTGAACGGTAGTGTATGTTTATGAAGAAAAAAAACAGTTTGCTGCCAACTTCTGTGAATATTTTGTTGTTGTTGTTGTTTTAAATGGAAGTTGAACGTTCTCTCTACCCAGTGCCTTATACATTTTTTATTTAACCTTTATTTGACTAGGCAAGTCAGTTAAGAACAAATTGTTATTTACAATGACGGCCTACCCCGGCCAAACCCTAACCCAAACGACGCTGGGCCAATTGTGCGCTGCCCTATGGGACGCCCAATAACGGCCGGTTGTGATACATCCTGGAATCGAACCAGGGTCTGTAGTGACGCCTCTAGCACTGAGATGCAGTGCCTTAGACCGCCGTGCCACTCGGGAGCCCATTTAAGTGGGGCACAGTCTTGGAATAGCCATGTAAAGACAAGTGATATACACTAGACTACCGTCACGCAGTGCACAACTATACCACAACAACGATTTTCTACACATAATGGGGTAAAAACACAGGGCGTTGGTATGGTATTTTATCTCTATTCACAAACACACTGCTTCCCTCACTCCCTCACCCCCAAACACTGTCATGGTTAATGGGAGAGGCACATCTGGTTCTCCTGTCTCCTCTCCACCAGTTTTCATCTTAGTCACCCAGCACAACAAGCCTCTGATTTCAATATGAATTAAATGTGTGTGCATAGGCACAGTAGTGTGTTTGCCTCATTCATGTCTCTGAGCTGTCACCATTGTTCATTTTGAAATAAAGTATAGACCTCCCAATTCAAAAGGCCCTAATGAGTCTTTTTTTGAATCTCTCCAGAGGAGAGATAAGGTCCTAATTTCTTGGGGAATGGGGACAGGGATGACGATGACAATGTGGACAGGTTGGGCAGCATGCCAGCTGAGGACAATGCCCTCTAATGTGCTGCAGACTGTGGGGTTGGGTAATGACCTCAGGGCTTGTTGTGTGTGTATGTGCAGATATGTTGGGTAATGACCCTGCAGCTTGGTGTCTGAGGCGGAGGGGATTCAGTTTATCAATTCTCTGTACTCTGCATCAGTTGGCAGACCGTGTGATTTTATACTCTCATTTATGGTGTTTTATTTCACACTCACCGTCTCTCTTGCTGCCTATCTCTCTCTTACCTTATTTCCTCACCGTCTCTCTTGCTGCCTATCTCTCTCTTACCTTATTTCCTCACCGTC
>NC_036856.1:35069103-35071753 GCF_002910315.2 Salvelinus sp. IW2-2015 | reverse complement strand
TTTATTTCACACTCACCGTCTCTCTTGCTTCGCCTATCTCTCTCTTACCCTATATATTCCTCACCGTCTCTCTTGCTGCCGTATCCTCTCTCTTACCTTATTCTCCTCACCGTACTCTCTTGCTGCCTATCTCTCTCTACCTTATTCCTCACCGTCTCTCTTGCTGCCTATCTCTCTTCTTACCTTATTTCCTCACTGTCTCTCTGCTGCCGTATCTCTCTCTTACCGTATTCCGCACCGTCGTCTCTTGCTGCCTATCCTCTCGCTTACCTGTATTTCCCTCACCGTCTCTCTTGCTGCCTAATCTCTCGCTTACCTTATTTCCTCACAGTCTCTCTTGCTCCCTATCGTCTCTTCTTACCTTATTTCCTCACCGTCTCTCTTGCTGATCCCATTCACCGCTCACTTGCTCTCTCCTTACCTTATTTCCTCACCGTCTCTCTTGCTGCCTATCTCTCTGCCTTACCTTATTTCCTCACCGTCTCTCTTGCTGGCCTATCTCTCTCTTACCTTTATTTCTCACCGTCTCTCTTGCTGCCTATCTCTCTCTTACCTTATTTCCTCACCGTCATCTCTTGCGCCTATCTCTCTCCTTACCTTATTTCCTCACCGTCTCTCTTGCTGCCTATCTCTCTCTTACCTTATTTCCTCACCGTCTCTCTTGCTGCCTATCTCTCTCTTACCTTATTTCCTCACCGTCTCTTTTGCTGCCTATATCTCTCTTACCTTATTTCCTCACCGTCTCTCTTGCTGCCTATCTCTCTCTTACCTTATTTCCCTCTCATTGCTGTTTTCCTACTATCTCTCCTTTTCTTGCTCCCGCTGCTCTCTTTCTTCTCTATTCTTTCCATTCCTATTTTTTTTTAAATGTAACCTTTTGTAACGGTAGTCGTCATATTCCTCCTCCTCGGACGAGGAGAGGCGAGAAGGATCGGAGGACCAAAACGCAGCATTGTGATCTGACATAATGATTTATTAGACAAGACGAAAACGAACTACACTTAATAATTAACAAAACAAATAAACGATGTAGACAGACCTGGACATAAGAACTTACAATATAACGAAGAACGCACGAACAGGAAAAATGACTACACAAACGAACGAACGAACAAACAAACCGAAACAGTCCCGTGTGGCGCAACATACACAAACACAGGAGACAATCACCCACAACCAACAATGTGAAACCACCTACCTTAATATGGTTCTCAATCAGAGGAGATGAAAACCACCTGCCTCTAATTGAGAACCATATCAGGTCACCCATTTACCAACATAGAAACACATAACATAGAAATGCCCACCCACACTCACGCCCTGACCGACTAACACATACAAAACAACAGAAAACAGGTCAGGAACGTGACACCTTTATTTACCTAGGCAAGTCAGTTAAGAACAAATTCTTATTTACAATGACGGCATACCCCGACCAAACCAGGACGATGCTGGGCCAATTTTGCGCCGCCCTATGGGACTCCCAATCATAGCCAGATGTGATACAGCCTGGAATCGAACTAGGAACTGACTGTAGTGACGCCTCTTGCCCTGAGATGTAGTGTCTTAGACCGCTGCACCACTCGGGAGCCACATCACCCTGTCTCTCAGTGTCCTCATCAGTTCTAGCCAGAAGAACTAGTGTGAGCAGAGCGGTGTGTGTCAATTACCCTGACAGGTGAGTGTGAGCAGAGCAGTGTGTGTGTCAATTACCCTGACAGGTGAGTGTGAGCAGAGCAGTGTGTCTGTTAATTACCCTGACAGGTGAGTGTGAGCAGAGCAGTGTGTGTGTTAATTACCCTGACAGGTGAGTGTGAGCAGAGCAGTGTGTGTGTTAATTANAATTACCCTGACAGGTGAGTGTGAGCAGAGCAGTGTGTGTGTTAATTACCCTGACAGGTGAGTGTGAGCAAAGCAGTGTGTGTGTTAATTATTGTTTATTTAACCTTTATTTAACCTTTATTTAACCAGGTAGGTTGAGAACAAGTTCTCATTTACAACTGTGACCTGGCCAAGATAAAGCAAAGCAGTGCGACACAAACAACAACACATAGTTACACATGGAATAAGCAAATGTACAGTCAATAACACAATAGAAAAGTGTGTGCAAATGGAGTCAATATACTATTTATTTATAAAGCCCTTTTTACATCAGCAGATGTTCCAAGGTACTTATACAGAAACCCAGCCTAAAACCCCAAACAGCAAGCAATGCAGGTCGGGGTTCCATTGCCACAGGCAAAACAGCAGAAACTGGATTAGCAGCACAACCAGGTGGACTAGGGACGGGGAGAGCTAGGAGTCATCAGGCCAGGTAGTCCTGAGGCATTGTCCTAGGGCTCAGGTTCTTTGAAGTAAGATTAGGGAGGTAAGGCATTAAATAGGCCATAGTGACGAAATAATTACAAAAGTAGCAATTGAACACTGAAGTGATTGTCACGCCCTGGCCTTAGTATTCTTTGTTTTCTTTATTATTTTAGTTAGGTCAGGGTGTGACATGGGGAATGTTTGTGTTTTGGGTGGTTATATGGTAAAGGGGGTGTTGGGTTTAGTGTATGGGTTTGTGTTGAGTGAATGTTTCTAGGTATGTCTATGGTTGAGTGAATGTTTCTAGGTATGTCTATGGTTGCCTGAGTGGTTCTCAATCAGA
>NC_036856.1:35053257-35064843 GCF_002910315.2 Salvelinus sp. IW2-2015 | reverse complement strand
ACAGATGTCTTTCATTTGTCTCTTGATTGGGATGCCATATTTAAGGCAGCCATAGGCATCATGCCATTTGTGCGTAATTGTCTATGTTATACGTTTTGTAGGCTTGTGTGTGCACTAACGTTTTATAGCTTCACGATCTATTGTTGTTTGTTTCGTTTTTGTTATGGTTCGTTACGTGTTTTTTCCTTTCTCTAATAAAAGAAGTAATGTATTTTGCACACGTGCGGCCTTGGTTCCTCCTCTCCCTAAAAGACGTCGTGACAGAATTACCCACCAAAACAAGGACCAAAGCAGCGTGTCAAGCTGGCAACAGAGCAAGCATAAAGGGATTCATGGACATGGAGAGATATTGGATGGTAAGGGACCTTGGGCCACAACCGGGGAGAATATCGCCTCCCTCGTGAAGAGCTGGAGCAGCGAAACGACGAGGAGCGATATGAGGAGCAGACGGAGCAAGGGCTGCGAAAAACCCGCAAGTACAAGCCAAGAAAAGTTCTTGGGGGGAGCTAAGAGGTAAGTGGGCCGAGGCAGGTAGGAGGACCTGCGCCCACCTTCCCAGGCTAAACCGTGGAGGAGCGGAGTACGGGCAGACACCGTGTTACGCAGTAGAGCGGCACGGTCTCCTGTACGTGTTCATAGCCCGGTGCGGGTTATTCCACCTCCCCGCACTGGTTAGGCAGATTGGCATTGAGCCAAGGTGCCATGAAGCCGCTCAACGCGTCTAGGTCTCCAGTGCGTCTCCTCGGGCCGGCATACATGGGCACCACCTTACGCATGGTGTCCCCGGTTCGCCCGACCATAGCGCCGGTGCGGTTAATTCCACCTCCCCGCACTGGTCGGGCAGACGGGGAGCATTCAACACAGTAAGGAGTTGGGCAGGCTCGGTGCTGCAAGGGAGCCCAGTACGGCCTGCACGGTCCGGTATTTCAGCGCCACCTCCCCGCCCCAGTCCAGTTCCACCACGCACAGGCCTCCAGTGTGTCTCCAGAGGCCCCTGTTCCTCCTCCACGCACTCGCCCTATGGTGCGTGTCTCCAGTCCGTACCCACCAATTCCGGCACCACGCACCAAGCGCCGTCCTGTGCCGTCTCAGAGTCCTGGCATCCTGTTGCTGCTCCCCGCACTAGGCCTGAGATGCGTGTCCCCAGCCCGGTACACCAGTTCAGCACCACGCACGAGGTCTAATGTGCCGTCTCCAAAGAGCCCTGTACGCACTGTTGCTTTCTCCCGCCACTCGCCCTGAGGTGGCTTGCCCTCAGGCCGGTACCACCTGTTGCCGTACCACGCACCCAGGCTATAGTGGCGTTTGAGAGCCCAGTGTTTGCCTGTACTGCTACCCCGCCACTAGCCCTGAGATGCCGTGTCCCAGCCGGTTACCACCAGTTCCAGCACCACGCACTAGGCCTAATGCTGCGTATCCAGGGTCCATTGGTATGCCCTGTGTCCTTCTCCCGCACTAGCCTAAGTGCGTGTCATTTAGCCCGCGTACCTCCAGTTCCGGCCACCACGCAACCCGGCCTATAGTGCGTCTCAGCCGCGCCAGAGTGCTGCCGTCTGCCACAGGCGTGCCTGAACTAGCCCGTACGCCAAGCGCCATCTTTGAGCCACCCCGTGCTGCCAAAAGCCCATCTGAGCAAACTCCGTCTGCCAAGCGCCATCTGAGCCATCCGTTTACCCAGCGCCATCTTGAGCCATCCGTCTACCAGCCCATCTCACATCCGGTCTGCCCCAGTGCCATCTGAGCCAATCCGTCTACCAGCCCCATCTGAGCTGCATCCGGTCTACCCAGCGGCCATCCTGAGCCATTCCGTCTGCCCCGCACCATTAGAGCCGTTCGTCAGTCAGGGGCCGCTAGAGCCATTTCGTGGCTCTCAAGCTCGCGCCAGCCGAGCAAGCAGAGTCACTGAGCCAGCAGATCGCCAGCCAGCCATGAGCAGCCAGAGTCGGGCCAGCCAGCCATGAGCAGCCGAGCGCCAGAGATGAGCAGGTCGCCAGCCAGCCATGGAGCCAGATGCCAAGCAGATAGCGCCAGATGCAGCAGCCATGAGCCAGCCAGAGTCGGCCAGCCAGCCATGAGCGAGCCAGGCAGTCGCCAGCCAGCCATGAGCAGCCAGAATTATAGTGTTCGTTACGTGTTTTTTCCTTTCTCTAATAAAAGAGAATGTATTTTGCACACGCTGCGCCTTGGTCCTCTCTCTCTCCTAAAGACGATCGTGACAGTGATAGATGTGCAGAAGATGAATGTGCAAGTAGAGATACTGGGGTGCAAAGGATAAAGAAAAAAAAAGAACAATATGGGGATGAGGTAGTTGGGTGGGCTATTTACAGATGGGCTATGTACAGGTGCAATGATCTGTAAGCTGCTCTGACAGCTGATGCTTAAAGTTAGTGAGGGAGATATGAGTCTCTAGCTTCAGTGATTTTCCAGTGCATTCCAGTCATTGGCAGCAGAGAACTTGAAGGAAAAACGGCCTAAGGAGGATTTGGCTTTTGGGGTGACCAGTGAGATATACCTGCTGGAACCGTGCTACGGGTGGATGCTGCTATGGTGACCAGTGAGCTGAGATAAGGCGGGGCTTTACCTAGCAAAGACTAATAGATGACCTGGAGCCAGTGGGTTTGGCGACGAATCTGAAGCGAGGGCCAGCCAACGAGAGCATACAGGTTGCAGTGGTGGGTAGTATATGGAGCTTTGGTGACAAAACACATGGCACTATGATAGACTGAATCCAATTTGCTGAGTAGAGTGTTGGAGGCTATTTTGTAAATGACATCGCCGAAGTCAAGGATCGGTAGGATAGTCAGTTTTACGAGGGTATGTTTGGCAGCATGAGTGAAGGATGCTTTGTTGTGAAATAGGAAGCCAATTCTAGATTGAATTTTGGATTGGAGATGCTTAATGTAAGTCTGGAAGGAGAGTTTACAGTCTAACCATACACCTAGGTATTTGTAGTTGTCCACATATTCAGAAGTTAGAACCGTCCAGAGTAGTGATGCTAGACGGGTGGGCAGGTGCGGGCAGCGATCGGTTGAAGAGCATGCTTTTGGTATTACTTGCATTTAAGAGCAGTTGGAGGCCACGGAAGGAGTGTTGTATGGCATTGAAGCTTGTCTGGAGGTTAGTTAACACAGTATACAAAAGGGCCAGATGTGTACAAGATCAAATCTCTCTCTCTCTCTCTGCTGAGGCTTAATTTCTTCTTGATTCACATGCTAGTTTGTCTTGCTCCAGAAAGCAGGTTTAGCAGAGCCTTACTAAGAGTCACAGTTCCTAGAAATGAGTCCTTTAGCTGCAGTGAACAAGTGATTGTACCAATTGGATATACTGATGTATGATATGATTATTATGGCTATTGTTCACAATTGCACCCAATAAAAATACAAAATAAAATAAGAACGGCAAATAGAGCTTTCTATTTTCTTAAGTACAGTGTGTCTAACATACAGATAAGGGTTGGTCATATTGCCTTTAGGTTTACTCATAGGACTATTCTCATGTGTCTGTCGAGTCCAGACCTGTGTTTTATAGTATGTCTGTGCATTTGTATGCGTATCCATATATATACATGTGTTTGTGTTTCGCTGACTGCCTGTGGATATATTCTGCTGTTGACAGAGTGATGGGCAGAGTGGGTGAACTAGCACAGTTGCCCACGTACAGTTCTGTAGTGTAGCTTCCTTCCCTCCTATCTGCTCCACAAGCTTCACATCGATTCAGATAAGACTAGGTTGATAGGAGATGGTGTTTTGCTCTGTTCTGTTCTCACTTTCTCTCTCTTTTTCTATCTCCATCACAGGCATGCACATATGTTGTCACTATAATATCTTCTGTCTCCATCTCATCTGTCCATCTCTCGTTATTATTTTCCTTTGCCTTTGGCACTCCATCTCTCTAGCGTTCTACTCCATCTATCTATCCTTCCACTCCATCTATCTAGCCTCCACTCCATCTATCTAGCCTTCCACTCCATCTATCTAGCCTCCACTCCATCTATCTAGCCTTCCACTCCATCTATCTAGCCTCCACTCTAACTCTCTAGCCTTCCACTCCATCTCTCTAGCCTTCCACTCCATCTCCTCGCTAGCCTCCAACTCACTCTATCTAGCCTCCACTCCATCTATCTAGCTCCACTCCCATCTCTCTAGCCTTCCACTCCATCTATCTAGCCTCCACTCAATCTCTCTAGCCTTCCACTCCATCTATCTAGCCTCCACTCCATCTATCTAGCCTCCACTCCATCTATCTAGCCTCCACTCCATCTCTCTAGCCTTTCACTCCATCTATCTATTCTCCACTCCATCTATCTAGCCTCCACTCTAACTCTCTAGCCTTCCATTCCATCTATCTAGCCTCCACTCCATCCATCTAGCCTTCCACTCCATCTATCTAGCCCCCACTCCATCTATCTAGCCTTCCACTCCATCTCTCTAGCCTTCCACTCATCTATCTACCTCCACCTCCATCTCTCTAGCCTTCCACTCCATCTATCTAGCCTCCACTCCATCCATCTAGCCTTCCACTCCATCAATCTAGGCCTCCACTCCATCTCTCTAGCCTTTCACTCCATCTATCTATTCTACAAAGTTTAAAGGTCAACGCTTTTCAAAAATAAGTGTTTTGACCTTTTATCAACCAAGGGGGAAAACCATGAAATCACAGTTGCATTCGCCTAACACATATTCTATCTTTGTTGTAATCGTTCTACGCGGATGAAGGAGTGCAATTTAGACCCATGGAATGTGCCCTTTAAGCTACTTCAGCAGATACACGGTGACCATGACCCAAAATGTAATTGCGGAACTCTTTAGTCTGGTACAACTTTAACACATTAATGGGATCTAATTCCTGTATTTTTCTATTTTCTAACCATAAGGCCTTGCCAATTGTAAGTATGTAAATTGTATATACCGTACCTGTCAAAAGTTTGGACACACACTCATTCAACGGTTTTACTTTTTTCTACATTGTAGAATAATAGTGAAGACATCAAAACTATGAAATAACAAACATGGAATCATGTATAAACAAAAAAAGTGTTAAACATCAAAATATTTTTATATTTGAGATTTTTAAAAGTAGCCACCATTTGCCTTGATGACAGCTTTGCACATGCTCTGCCTGCTCTCACCAGCTTCACGTGGAATGCTTTTCCAACAGTCTTGAAGGAGTTCCCACATATGCTGTGCACTTGTTTAGCTGTTTTCCTTCCCTCTACGGTCCAACACATCTCAAACCATCTCATTGGGTTGAGGTTCGGTGATTGTGAAGATGAGGACATCTGATGTAGCAGATGGGATGGCGTATGGCTGCATAATGTTGTGGTAGCCATGCTGGTTAAGTGTCCCTTGAATTTTAAATAAATCACTGACAGTTTCACCAGCAAAGCACCCCCACCCACACCATCACACTCCCCTCCATGCTTTTCGGTGGGAACCACCCATCCGTTCACCTACACTGTGTCTCACAAAGACACGGTGGTTGTAACCAAAAATCTAAAATGTGGACTCAAAGGACAGATTTCCACTGGTCTAATGTCCATTGCTCATGTTTCTTGGCCCAAGCAAGTCTCTTCTTATTATTGGTGTCCTTTAGTAGTGGTTTCTTTGCAGCATTCTACCAATAAGGCCTGATTCACGCAGTCTCCTCTGAACAGTTGATGTTGAGATGTGTCTGTTACTTGAATTCTGTGAAGCATTTATTTGGGCTGCTGACAAAACCCAAACTTTTGAATGGTGCCTCAGATATGTATGTCCTCATGCCCTCCCTAATCACCCCCTTCAACTGATTAAGTGCTGATTGAGTATGTGTTTGTGCTCAGAAATGTAAATGAAAATCAAGTGTGTTCTTTCTATAATGAAGTCTGCATCACTCACTCAGTGGCTAGAACACCATCTCAACACAGGAGCTTGAGAGCTTACTGTAGCAGCTAGTCGTGGGCTGGCGTTAATAACCACAGCGCTTTGTCGTAAGGATCCCAATACTCCTCTTCACTCCTATTAAGAACACCGGCCTTGTGGGACAAGAGGCATTCTTATCAGAGGAAAAAGCCGTAAGCCGACACCAAGCTCTGCCACTCCTTCTCTCTTATCCTCTCCTCTCCCCTGCTCTCGCTCTGAGCACCTCAGAGATCAGTGGGAACTCAATTACGTCGCTGCCACGCTTGTTAGCGGGGAACAATGTGTCAGCTTGTGATTATAAGTTGTATGATGTTATTTTCTCCAATTAGGCCGTGTGTGGTTTTTTTCATATGCCTCTCCAGGTTCTCTAGGGAGAAAATAAATGACAGACAGATGAAGAGAATGCTGTGAACCTAGTGTTTGAAGGCAGTTTGTGGTTTTGAATGACTCTGAATGGAGATAGCTTGATAGGCAGCTACTGTAAATGTTTTCCATTTTGGTTTCTATCTTATTTGCAGAGGTGGGACCAAGTCACTATTATTCGAGTCACAAGCAAGTCAAAGGTCCAAGTTTCAAGTCGAGTCCCAAGTGAAAGGGTCGAGTCTCGAGTCAAGTCCAAGCCCTATATTCTAAGAGCAAGTCAATCGAGTTGGAGTCACAAGTTTTTCAAGTGAAGTCTCAAGTCAAATAAAGAAAATACACTCAATGACTTTGTCTATTTTTGAGGCTACTAGACAGCCCTTTTAATTATTTTTTCTATAACACATTTTGATTATGTAACAATACATTTTAACAACAAATTCCAAATGCAAGCTTCATAAGTCCATTATCAATATCATGCAATTTTGACATACCAAAAGACCAGTAACAAGGCCTATGCTAGATGTATGTGACAATTGTTTATATAATTAGCTTGATGTCCCATTGCTGTGAGCTTGCAAAGTAAACAATTCATATTCGTATTCGAAAATGTTTGGAGGTGCATATTCATTTATGGCAATCCTCTCTCACTACAATTTGATGTTTGCACTGCACACAATCCTATAGCTGTGCACCAAATCAGCAATCTCCTTGCTGCTAAGTGGTTTTAAAACTTTTTAACCCGTTACCCCAATTTTTTTTTAATCAATGCTTGCGACCACCGCAAACGCACTTGCACGCATTTTGAGCTGAAGTAATTTTTTATACCAGCCAATATCAACTAGGGATATCATGTCACTTCTCTGAAGTCCAGAGCAAGCCGGATCATATGGCCTACCTGTATTCAGCGGAGGTTGCAGGATCAGATGGAAAGCATGTAGCTCAGTTGGTAGACAGGGTGCTTGTAATGCCAAGGTATGGGTTTGATTCCTAGGACCACCCATACGTAATGTATGCGCTCTGACTGTAAGTCGCTTTGGATAAAAGCGTCTGCTAAATGACATTATTATATGATCGTATGCAGCTTTTTTCTTACTCACAATATCATAATTAATTTGCCAGAATATTGAATGTATGCAATGTTACAGATATCTTTAGACAAATAGCAGTACCACTACTAAGGTATATAATTATAACCCACCCAAACTAGTCCAATCTGAAATATGAAAAATGATCAATGAAATCACCAGGTAGCCTATTATTGTGGCAAAGATGCATCCATAATTGATTGATAAACGGTAGTTTGCAGTTATAGATAATATTAACGTAGGTTGGCTACTCTGTTTAAAAACAAGCTCTTTCTGCCCTAGCGACTCATGTGTGCGCCTGCCTTGCGCTGCCAATGGAGATGACAGATCATTGGTCAACAGTCAAGACCGGCAGCGTTTTGGTTGAAGCACAGATTAGATGTATTTCAAACAATAATTTGGTGCAATGCCGTAGGCCTATGTTAGTGACCAGATTGAATAAGCAAAGGTATAAATATTAATACAAAATGGTAGGCTATATGTAGCCTATTAAAATATGTATGAAACAAAAATCCATTCAGTTTCACACACAACCCCCCAAACCATCTTACTGAGCTAGATTGCCCGACCTGTGTTGATTGCAGTTTTCTGGTCCAATCAGAGGGCCAGAGTGTGAGTTTCACTAGCCCATTTTTTTGGGGGGGGCAAGTGCGTAACTGTCTCTGGCTGCGGTGGAGAGTGGGAAGCTCTGTGCCACAAAATTGAGTGACAAAACCTGGCCAGATAATTTCAAGTCATCAGTCTCAAGTCAAAGTCGAGTCCAGAGTCTTGAGACTCTAAATCCAAGTTCAGTCTCAAGTTATATTATTTTCTGTCAAGTCTCAAGTCATCAAATGTGTTGCTGAGTCAGACTCGAGTCCAAGTCATGTGACTCTAGTCCCACACACCTCTGCTTATTTGTGGTGGCATTGAAAACAAATGCAGGACATGAGTTTGATACAGGCTAATTGATTCAAAGAGGGGTGAGTTATATTCACCACAGCCTGAAATTACTACAATAAATGAGCAGGTGATTACTTCAGGGTCAAGACTCTAATATACCCCCTGGATAATGCGGGTGAAAATTTTACTTAAAATAAATTTCAAATGATTCACTTCATACATTAAATTTACACAGTTCAATAACGACTGCTCGTTATCTGGTTTGTCATATTTCATATTTATTTATACTGTATGGATCGCTAAGGAGATCATTACAAGGGAAAGCAGCGACGTTATTTGACTGTTTCTAGCTGCTTGCTGGTGGAAACGGCAGCTATTAACTTCTTGACGCACGGATCCCTTTAGCGGGATCATTTTCGTGAACAACCGCTGAATTGCAGAGCGCCAAATTCAAAGAAATTTGATAAAAATATATTCATGAAACAGCTTAGCTTGTTGTTAATCCACTGTCGTGTCAGATTCTGAAAATATGCTTTACAGCGAAAGCAATCCAAGCATTTGTGTGAGTTTATCAATCACTAGACAAAACATTAAGAACACCTAGCAGCAATGTATATTGGTCACGAAAGTTAGAAAAGCAATCAAATTAATCGCTTACCTTTGATGATTTTGGATGTTTGCACTCACGAGACTTCCAGTTCCACAATAAATGTTCCTTTTGTTCGATAAAGATTATTTTATATAAAAAAACTCAATTTGTTGGCGCGTTTATGTTCAGTATTCAAGCCTTAGGCTTGACGAAATTATCCGTAAAGTTCGTAGAAACATGTCAAACGTTTTTAATAATCAATCCTCAGGTTGTTTTTAACATAAATAATCGTAATATTTCAACCGGACTGTAAACTATTCAATACTGGAGAGAAAGAAAATGTCGAGCAACCAGTGTCGAGCCCATGAACTAATGTAAGGACCTCCGTCTATAAACTGACTCGTTTTGATAACTATTAGCTTGAAACTATGGCTAAAGACTGTTCACACCCTGGGAAGCCATTGAAAAGGAATCTGGTTGATATCCCTTTAAATGACGAAAGGCAGGCAATCGAACAGTGATTTTTCTAAATAAAAGGCACTTCCGGGTTGGATTCCTCAGGTTCTCGCCTGCAAAATCAGTTCTGTTTAACTCACAGACACATATTTTGACCGTTTTGGAAACTTTAGAGTGTTTTCTATCCTACTCTGTCAATTATATGCATATTCTAGTATCTGGACCTGAGAAAATAGGCAGCTTACATTGGGAACGTTATTTTTCCAACATAAAAATTCTCCCTCTTAGCTTCTAGAGTATTAACCCGACTTCCGCCTGCTCTGCTTATGTGCCTAGTCACTCCAAAGACAACGAGTCTCTCAGGGGCCCTAGAGAACTATATATTTTTATTTGTAAAAATGTTTTGCCCCTTTTTCTCCCCATTTTCATGGTATCCAATTGGTGGTTACAGTCTTGTGTCATCGCTCGCAACTCCCGTACGGCCTCGGGAGAGGCGAAGGTCGAGAGCCGCGCGTCCTACGAAATACAACCCAGCCAAGCCGCACTGCTTCTTGACACAATGCCACTTAACCCGGAAGCCAGCCGCACCAATGTGTCAGAGGAAACGCCGTGCACCTGGCGACCTTGTCAGCGTGCATTGCACCCGGCCCGCCACATGAGTCGCTAGTGCACAATGGGACAAGAATATCCCTGCCGCCAAACCCTCCCCTAACCAGGACGATGCTGAGCCAATTGTGCTCCGCCCATGGGTCTCCTGGTCACGTCCGGCTGCGACAGAGCCTGGACTCAAACCAGGATCTCTAGTGGCACAGCTAGCACTGCAATGCAGTGCCTTAGACCACTGTGCCACTCGGGAACAGAATGAATTTAACTTATTTAGCTTCCCATTATTATTATCATTCATTCCAGTATCTACCCTCCCAATCAATAAATCCCCTCTCCGCTCTCCATTCCATTTCTACGAGCCAGCCACCTCATCGGCTCCATGCTGACGTACCATGGGTATGAAATGTAGTCAGTCCCTCTCTCTCAGCTGCTCTCTCAACCCTGATGTCATTTGATAGCATTGTTCATTAGATCTTTATCGATGGCTCTCTCCCACCGCGTGTTGAAGATACCCAGACAGAGCGATCATATTCAGGGGAGGCAGTGCGTTATTTGGCTGTGATTTATCATCCTTTGAGGCAGTGTTACTCGGGAACATAGGGGGGATAGCGCCATGTAATGAGAAATATCAATGGACCCTATGTTCTTGCCTGGTATGACAGGCCACTATCCATCTCTCTGACACTCACCTAGTTAACATTTTTATCAAAGGGACAAGATTTGTCATTTTCCTCCTCGGGAGGGAGTAGGAGTTTTCCCACAATAGTGTAGAATAAAGGGGAAAGATCCAGAACATGGCCCACACTTCCCTGTGCAAATGATGAGCAATTGTTCTGAAGTGCAGCCCTCATCTTTCTCATACAGTACTGTAGCCTATTGTGTTGGATAGAGGGAGGGGTGGGGTTGGGGTGGGGGGGGGGGTCCAATAGTAAGTCATGTTTACCATGGGAACCGATTAGCCCATTGGGTTCATGCTATGTTGTTCACCTCATCGTCACATGTATCAGGGTCCACCTGAATACTGTGCATGAGGACAGGTATTTTCAGAGGAACACACAAACCTCTCAAGGACATGTATCTCAGGACAGTTCGAGTATGAGTTGCAGTAAGGCCCATACAAACACAATCATAGGCAGGGAGACATTTTACTGCAGAACTTGTCTTGAAAATAATATGTTTTGACCATATTAGCAGGCACGTGCACAGAGGAGTCTACCTGTGCCGAGCCCAAGCCCCTTTGCCCTCCACAAATAATTCTATTTGTTTTGTAATTGTTGTTCTGAACCCATTGCCCGCAAGTCGTTGTGATGTTGTCAAGTTCACCACCCCCACCTCGTTGCGCCTGTTGGTCTGCCCTGTACGGAGCTCAGGCATGCCCGGGTTGCGCCGGTTTCCCAGTCTGCACTGTACAGAGATTTCGCACGCCAAGTGTCCCAAGAGATGCTGTCACCATTTGAGTGTTTCTGTAGCTAGCTACCTAGGGGGCACCTTTTTTAATTTTAAGCACATGCCCCTGAAAGGTCTGTGCACGTCCCTGCATATTAGTCTTTTTACCGTTGTATAATCGCAAGAGAGGTGTACTCACCTATCTGACTCATCAGAGCTGTGGAGTTTACCTTGAGAAGTTTTAACAGATTTCAACGTCTGTGGTACTGTATCACTATCCACTTTTGATTAACGACGCTCACTAACTATTAATACTTCCCCT
>NC_036856.1:35026917-35053232 GCF_002910315.2 Salvelinus sp. IW2-2015 | reverse complement strand
CGATCGTATAATATCTTCTGTCTCCATCTCATCTGTCACTCTCTCGTTATTATTTTCCTTTGCCTTTGGCACTCCATCTCTCTACGTTCTACTCCATCATCTATCCTCCACTCCATCTAATCTAGCCTTCCACTCCATCTATCTAGCCTCCACCATCTACTCTCTCACTCCATCTATCTAGCCTTCCACTCCATCTATCTAGCCTCCACTCTAACTCTCTAGCCTTCCCACTCATCTCTCTAGCCTTCCACTCCATCTCGCTAGCCTCCCATCCATCTATCTAGCCTCCACTCCATCTATCTAGCCTCCACTCCCATCTCTCTAGCCTTCACTCCATCTATCTAGCCTCCACTCCATCTCTCTAGCCTTCCACTCCATCTATCTAGCCTCCACTCCATCTATCTAGCCTCCACTCCATCTATCTAGCCTCCACTCTCATCTCTCTAGCCTTTCACTCCATCTATCTATTCTTCCACTCCATCTATCTAGCCTCCACTCTAACTCTCTAGCCTTCCATTCCATCTATCTAGCCTCCACTCCATCCATCTAGCCCTTCCACTCCATCTATCTAGCCCCCACTCCATCTATCTAGCCTTCCACTCCATCTCTCTAGCCTTCCACTCCATCTATCTAGCCTCCACTCCATCTCTCTAGCCTTCACTCCATTATCTAGCTCCACTCCATCCATCTAGCCCCACTCCATCAATCTAGCCTCCACTCCATCTCTCTAGCCTTTCACTCCATCTCTATTCTTCCACCCATCTATCTAGCCGTCCACTCTAAACTCTCTGCCTTGACACTCCACTCCTCTCTTAGGCCTACAGGCCTCGTAAGCTCCAGCATCCTCTAGCGTCTCGCCTATAGCCTGCCTCCTGCTCCTAAGCCTCCGATCTCTCCGTAGGCGTTCCACTCCATCTATCTAGCCTTCCACCGTCCATCTCTATCTAAGCCTTCCATTCCATCTCTAGCCACTCCTCATCGTATGAATCTCCTCATCCATCCTTCCTCCACTCATCTCTCTTAGCCTTCCACTCCCATGCGTCGTCTGGGCCTTTTACTCCATCTCTCTGCCTTCCACTCATCTCATTGGCCTTTTACTCCATCTCTCTAGCCTTCCACTCCATCTATCTAGCACTCCAACTCCACCGCTCTAGGCCTCCACTCCATCTCTTAGCCTTCCACTCCATTCTTCTGGCATTCCACTCTATCTCTCTGGGCTCCCACCATTCTCTCTAGCCTTCCGCTCCATCTCTCTGGCCTTCCACTCCATCTCTCTAGCCTTCCACTCAACTTCTAGCTTTCCACTCACATCTCTCTAGCCTTCCACTCCATCTCTCTAGCCTTCCACTCCATCTCTCTAGCCTTTCCACTCATCTCTCTGACCTTCCACTCCAACTCTCTAGCCTTCCACTCCATCTCTTTAGCCTTCCACTCCATTTCTCCAGCCTTCCTCTCTATTTCTCCAGCCTTCCATCCATTTCTCAGGCCTTCCACTCCGTTCTCCAGCCTTCCACTCTATTTCTCCAGCCTCCACGTCCATTTCTTCCGGCCTCTCTCCCTGCTATTCTATTATCTGTACTGGAAAAGGCTGGAGGCTCCACGTGGTCGGTTCATCTCTCTCCATTTCTTCATTTATTTCCCCTATTCTCTAACCAACACTTTGCATCACTGAGGACGTAGTGACCCACCACTCTCTCTCTCTCTCTCTCTCTCTCTCTCTCTCTCTCTCTTCTCCTCTCTCTCTCCTCTCTCTCTCTCTCTCTGCTCTCTCTCTCTTCTCTCTCTCTCTCTCTCTCATCTCTCTCTCTCTCATCTCCTCTCTCTCTCTCTCTCTCTCCTCTCTCTCTTCTCCTTAATTTCTAATTCAATTCAATTCAAAGGGATTTATTGGCATCGGAAACATACAGTATTTTTGTTAATTATTCCCAATGTGTCAAGTAATTATCTTTTTGTTTTCTCATGATTTGGTTGGGTCTAATTGTGTTGCTGTCCTGGGGCTCTGTGGGGTCTGTTTGTATTTGTAAACAGAGCCCCAGGACCAGCTTTCTTAGGGGACTCTTCTCTAGGTCAATCTATTTGTAGGTGATGGCTTTGTTATGGAAGGTTTGGAAATCGCTTCCTTTTAGGTGGTTGTAGAATTTAACATTTCTTTTCTGGATTTTGATCATTATCGGGTATCGGCCTAATTCTGCTCTGCATGCATTATTTGGTGTTTTACGTTGTACCTAGAGGATATTTTTGCTGTTTGTCCCATTTTGTGAATTATTGGTTGGTGAGCGGACCCCAGAATTCACAACCATAAAGGACAATGGGTTCTATAACTGACTAAAGTATTCTTAGCCAGATCCTAATTGGTATGTTGAATTTTCTGTTCCTTTTGATGGGGTAGAAGGCCCTTCTTGCCTTGTCTCTCAGCTCATTCACAGCTTTGTGGAAGTTACCTGTGGCGCTGATGTTTAGGTCGAGGTATGTATAGTTTTTTGTGTGCTCTTGGGCAACGGTGTCTAGATGGAGTTTGTATTTGTGGTCCTGGCAGCTGAATCTTTTTTGGGACAACCTTGTTTTTGTCTTACTGAGATTCACTGTCAGGGCCCAGGTCTGACATAATCTGTGCAGAAGATCTAGGTCCTGCTGTAGAACCTCCTTGGTTGGGGACAGAAGCACCAGATCATCAGCAAACAGTAGACATTTGACTTCAGATTCTAGTAGGGTGAGGCCGGGTGCTGCAGACTGTTCTAGTGCCATCACCAATCCGTTGATATATATGTTGAAGAGTGTGGGGCTCAAGCTGCATCCCTGTCTCACCTCACAGCCCTATAGACAGAAATATTTGTGTTTTTTGCCACCACATCAACTCTTGTTGATTGTTTACATGGATTTTATAACGTCATATGTGTTTCCCCCAACACCGCTTTCCTTCAATTTGTATAGCAGACCCTCATGGCAAACTGAGTCAAAAGTAGTTTTTTTTTATATCAACAAAGCATGAGAAGACTTTGCTTTTGTTTTGTTTTGTTTGTTTGTCAATTAGGGTGTGCAGGGTGAATACGAGGTCTGTCGTACTGTAATTTGGTAAAACGCCTACTACCCCTACCCCTTCATCCTCCCCCTCCCTCCCTCCTACCCCCCCTCTCCTCACCCTCCCACTATACCCCTACCCCTTCATCCTCCCCCTGCCCTCGCTACCCCCTCATCCTCATACCCCCCCCCTGCCCTCACCCCCTCAGACCTCCCCTCCCTCCGCTCCCCTCACCCCCCCGCAGTCTACCCTCATGCCGCCCCTCCCCTCTCACCCCCTCATCCTCATCCCGCTCCCTCCTGACCCTCACCTCATCCTCACCCTCCCTCCTACCCCTACGCTCATCCTCTCCCCTCCCTTCCTCCCCTCATCCTCACCCTCCCTCCTCCCCTCTCCTTCATCCTCCACCCTCACTCGCTACCCCTCTCCATCCCCTCCCCTGCCTCCCCCCTCATGCCTCAACCCATCGCTCGTGAACCCCCTCATCCTCCCCCCTCCCTCCTACCCCTTCATCCTGCCCCTCCCTCCTACCCCTTCATCCTCCCTTCCTAACCCCTCATCCTCATCCAACCCTTCCACCTATGCCCTACCCCTATCCTCCTCCCCTCCTCACCTCCGCCTCATCCTCATCCTCATCTCTCACCCTCCCTGTACCCCCTCATCCTTCCGGCCCCTTTACCACCTACCCTATCCCTTCATGCCTCCCCCTCCCTCCATCCCCCTCATCGCTCCCCTTCAACTACCCCCTACGCCTTCATCCTCCTCCCCGTCCCTTCTACCCCCTCATCGCTCCCCCTTCCACCTACCCCTACCCCTTCATCCTCCCCTCCGCTCTTACCGTCTCATCCTCACCCCCCCCTATCTAGCCTACCGCCTCATCCTCCCCCTCCCCTACTACGGCCTAGACCCCTCTTCATGCCTCCCCCTTATCCATGACCATCCCACCTGCCCACTCCTTAGACGTTTATTAGAAAGGACACTAGGACATTCTACCAACCCACAACCACTATCAGATTAGTTGACTACAAGCGAGCATAGACATCTACCACCCACTACCAAACTATCAGGATTTAATAGAGTTATACAAGGAGGACTCCGACCATCTACAGCCCACTACCCTTTCAGATTAGGAGCCATAAGGGAGACGTAGATACTGCTACGACCCACTACCACCTATATTAGAGCCACCAAAGGAGAACCTCAAGAATCTTACCATATCTAACCACCATCATATTAGAGCCACAAAGGAGGACTTAGAAATCTACCATATCTACCACTATCAGATTGAGAGCTCATAAAGCAGACTAGACATCAACCACCACAATACACCTAATCAGATTAGAGCCATTAAAGAAGACAAGACATTACCGCACCCACGTACCCACTATCAGCATTAGAGCCATTAGGGAGACTAGCAATCTACCAGCCCCACTACCAATATCAGATTAGAACCATAAGGGGACCTAGGGACATCGACGCAGCCCCCACTAGCACTATCAGATTAGAGTCTATAAAGATGATACTAAGACCCTTTACCAACCCTTCTACCCCTTCTGGCCTCATCCTCACGCTTATCCTACTTTCCTCCCACCAACTAACCTACATTTTTCGTTGCCCCCCTTCCAGCCTTTTACTAACCCTAACGCACACATCTCACCAAACAACTTCACTCACATCACCCGCCCTTCTTCCCCGCATCAGGGTCTGTTCACGCTGCTCCGTCCCCCTCCTACCCCCTCATCTCGCAATCCTTCACCCTCCGACCAATCTGAATCCACGCTTCAAGACCGTCATGCTTATCCCTACCCCTTGCAATCTCCCTCCCCTGCGTTGCACTTTTGGAATATGCTTCCGCCCCTCATCCGCATCCTCACCCTCCCTCCCCTCCTACCCCTACCCTCTATCCTTCACCTTTTTTCCCCCCCCCCGTCCCAACAACAATATTAAATATGCTGATTCGGTGAGGCGAGTTCATTAGGAAGTTGCATTGACTCTCGCCTGTCGTAACCCTCATACCCCCCAGAAAACGACCTTGCAACAACATCTCACCAAACCATAGACCCCACCTCATCCTGGTCCCCCTCCTCTACCCCTACCCCTCATCTCCCCCTCCCTCATTGACGGCAGCAATTCGCGTGAAACTGAAAAACCGCTACCCGCGTGAACATCTGCTTATTCAACCAGGGCCAAGGCTCGACCGGTCCATCACCAGCGCCATCTGCTCCCGCTAAACTACAACAGCTGTAAGCTATTCTCTCCGCCAGAACATCCAACAGGCTAAGTCCCAGTACAGAGACGAAAATCGCTTCGAGTCGACTCAAATTCCAACCTCCAGCTCAGACAACAAATGACCTGCGACTATTGTCCGCCGGCACTACCAGCCTTTACGCCCCTTCAGCTTTCCTTTCACCTCCCTTCCCTTCTTACCGCTAGCAGTCAACTCACGGGATTACAAAAAGAAACCGCCCCGTTCGCGGCACCAGGCATGTCTTCGCCTCCCAGACAGGATCCTCATCCCCTACACCTCCGCTCCCTACCCCTACCCCTACCCCCTCATCCCCACCCTCCCTCCTACCCCATTCATCCTCCCCTCCCTCCTACCCCCTCAATCCTCCCCCCTCCTCCCCTACCCCTACCCCCCTCCCTCTACCTCACTCCCACCACTTTTCCCTGCCCCTTCATCCCATTCACCTTACCAATTCCCCGCTTACCACTTGCCTACGCCCCTACCCTCTCCTCCCATCCCCGCTCTCACCCCTACCCCCTTCTCCTACACCACCCTCCCTCTTTCCCCTACTGCACATGCAGAGCCTCCAGGGAGCCCTTCTCGGAGCGTGGTATCTGTGGTCATGGCCCCTATAATGCTCTATTATGTGCTCTTCTCAGAGGGTGGTTAATTAGTTCTTATGTTTGTACAGTCCTTTTATGGCTTTAGAATTCCGTTTCATTTTCAACCAAAGACGAAAGTAGAACTCGGGCTATTGACATCGGCAGCGCCTTTTACTGTAGCAAGGAGCACCAGAGCGGATACTGCTCTCCCACTGTTTCCAGGCTAGGGCTGGACTGCAGGTACCCACTTCACTTCTCAGAAATAATATCTCTCTCTCTATCTCTGACAATGTCTTTAAAAGAAGCCTTGCCAAAAGATGTTTACCTATAGGAAGTCGTAGTGTCCAATGGCATTGAGGCCGTTAGAGCTATCCTGCTGTCGATAATAATTTATACATGCGATTGTGTATTCGTCTACTTTAACATGTCAGGTGTTGGAGCGCATCACACTACAAGCACCACGACCACGACGACACTAGCACACTGACGCAGCACACACACACACACAACCGACACACCGCCACACACACAAACACACACACAACACCACACACACACACACACCACACACCCCACACCACCACTCACGCGACACTGATTTATCCAGCTCTCAGTCAGTGAACAATAAATTAAACCTAATTTTCGGCGTTAACAGCTTTTATTTATGCCCTCCAATCACTCACCACACAGCACTCCATTTCTAGACGCATTAAGTCAGTTCAGATTAAGCAGAAGGTTGTGTTCAACTACTCCACGCGACAGTATTCGAAGTCAAATTCTGGACTTGAATGCCCTAGTTCTGGGTCAGAGTTTTAAGCATCCACAATATGCTTCAAGAGACGTAACAGAGGGGAACGCCTGTACCTACTTGGTTGCTGTTCCCAAGAAAGCTAACGTTGAAGTAACTGAGTCTAGTACAGACGATGCTAACCGCCCCGCTTGTGGTTACGTCAGCTCGACACTTCCGTCTCCATGTACCACACCAGATGTTATTTCTGTCTATTTGAATCAATTTGCCAAAAGGAAAATTACGTAGTCAAAGGAACTCATTTTTATCAGCCAACATACGCACTCCCTGTAACCGGACACCCGATTAGACCCACTCCGAATTTGTTTCTTCTCTATACCGATATTGCGTTCTCCCAGACTCTCGTGTAGTTGGTCTAGCGGAGCGACGGCAAACGACAAAGCTTCACACCCTCACACTGCCGCTCTCAATTAAAACAGTCTCGTTTTTACACCTTCCAAACTCAAGAGGTTGTTAGTTTTTAGGCAAACTTAGTCAAGATACCCTATTGGTGAAGGAATGATCATGTGTATTGGTTCACTTTCATTCGATTTCACAGGTGATCCAAATGTATCCCTGATATAGCTATAGGACACCTGTTCATCAGTCGATTTACACCATTTGATAGTTAGCCCTCTCCCAATAATATCTAGCCTCTAATCATTGCTGCGGCAGACCCACTGGCTCCCCCTCCCTCAGCTACTTCCTGCTGGTTCCTACTATGCCTTTCCCGGTACCTTCTGTGTGATGCAACTGGCTGCTCGCTGGAGCCTCTTCCTGTACGGCCGCCCCACCCGCTCCTGCTTTGGTCCTGAGACTGTGTAAACACAATCATCTCCTCACCCCGCTGATCCCTTTCAACACTGTGGGCCCCTCACAGGTGGTGCGTTTCTGAGCCCTTCTCCGTACTCCCTGGTTCACCCACGTATGCTTGGCCTATTGCACGCCTCCAACTCAATCATCAAGTCTCTATGCGCCCTCTCTCCTTGCTTATGCTGCTCTGCATTGGCACTACCTTACTCTCATGTGCTAGCCTCTGGTTACCAACAACGACGAGACGGCTCCTTCAGGGAGGACGTTCTAGGGCCCTCTGGCATGTGTGGTCGTCATGGAAACATATACCTCTCAACTCAACGTCAACAAAAACTCAAAGGACGATTGATTCTGGCCTTCAGGATAACAGCAGAGGGAGCACCCCCCTATCACATCGCACTGCGGTTCCCAGTAGTGGATGGAAGTTTGGAAAGTTTAAGTTCCTCGGTTACACTCACGGAAAACCTGTACGTTGTCCACCCAGCACAGACAGCGTTGTGAACGAAGGCGGCAGCAAGCGCCTCTTCAACCTCAGCTGAGGCTGAAGAAATCGGTCCTCTTTCACCAAAAGCATCACAAACTTCTACAGATGACCAATTCTCGAGAGCTCTCGCTCCTGGGGCTGTATCACTCGCCTTGGTACCCCTCTCTCCTCCCCTCCTCACTCCTATCTTCTCCTCTGCCTCTCCTTTCTCCTCTGCCTCTCCTCTCCTTCTCCTCTCTCTCATCTCCTCTTCCTCTCATCTCCTTTCCTCTCCTCTCCTCTCCTTTCCTCTCGGCCCAGCCTCAGGTTTCTCCTGCAGAGACACCAGCTCCACACTCTCTCCCTTATTTGTCCTCTGCCTCTTGGTGGTCTTGAAATACAGATAGCTGGCCATGATGGTCGTCAAGAACGTCAGCAGCACTACGACGTGTCTGATGATGAAGGCTGTCAGAGGAGAGGCTGAAATAGAAACATATTTGATAAGGGGATTGATTATCATCAGATTCCTCTGTGGAATATTTCT
Organism: Salvelinus sp. IW2-2015; assembly: GCF_002910315.2. NCBI lineage: Eukaryota > Metazoa > Chordata > Actinopteri > Salmoniformes > Salmonidae > Salvelinus > Salvelinus sp. IW2-2015. Next base: position 35,044,777 of record NC_036856.1, on the reverse strand, counting down.
CAAAATCTGTCAAAGTTAAAAGCCTGGTTGGTTCTCAGTTACCTGTGACAGTGAGGGACAGGAGCTCTCAGTGGAGCTCTCAGTGGAGAAGTTATGAGAGAAAACATAAATCGCATTAAGACAGCTGTAGTTCCCTTGGTGGGACTCTGAGTCATCTGCAGCGGGGAAGAGGAAGACAACAGAGTGATTGACAGCTGACTGGGTCTTGGTCTGGGTTCTGTTGGAGCCAGTGAACGAGAGGAGGAATGAGTCCTCCTGGGTACTGTGGCTGAGTGGAGCAGGTGATGGTGAAGCTGTGACCCCTGAACACATCTGGCCCCTGGTGTCCCCTGGAGATCCCTACCATTGAGACATTGAGAGAGATATTAGGCTGGAGCAGGAGATCTGCTATATATATATATTGCAAAGACCGTGTAACACACTCCCTGAGTGCAGACTCTGAGCCAACGGATCAAGATACATCAGATGTATCTTCAGGCTAATTTACAATTGAAAAAGCGGAGCAACAACCTAGTTGTGAATATTCTACAGCTGCTTCCTTTGTGGATAAACAAATGTCTCAAATGTTCCCACTCTCCTATCTTGTACTCTTCCAGTCTACCTGTACAGTGACTGCCTCCTCCCACCAGCCTCAGATCATCAGGCTCTGAGCAGTTCAGTCCAACAGCGTTACCAGGGAGGCAGGTCTGCTCTTCTCTGGCTGAAGTGTTACAGTGCAGGAGAAGGGACTCATTGCCTTTACATTGGAACTCTTTAGCCCAGGTTGGAACCTCACCTTCTCCATAGAGCCCCCACTGTAGCACTGCAGGAGCCCCACAGCCAAGCTCCCGACAGACTACCTCTGCATCCTGCCAGTCAAAGTCAACTTTACACACTGAGGCCCAGGACTGATTGGATTTCACCTCCAGTCTCCCAGAGCAGAGACCAGCTCCATCCACGAGCCTCACGGAGTCTGAACAGACCACAATGTCAATGGTATTGTAACCAAAAGAACCAAACTCGGCAGAGCTGACTCGAGAGTCCTCGAGAGTAGACTCAATGTCTGAACAACTAAACTGCTTAACGTTGCAAATAAACCCCTTTTCCTTGCATCTCTCTCCAAATGGAGAATTGTAATGTGTATCTATAGCATTCCCACGGCCCAGCTCTCTACACAACAACTTTGCATCTTTCATGCCCCATCCATGACTACATACTGCCGCTCATTCTCCTCCACTATCCCAGAGCAGGAGCTGGTCCCATTCACAAGTCTGACTGAGCTGGCTGGAGAAACAAACACCAGGTCTCAATCCTTGATTACAGGGGAACAGAAGAATACAAACAGTATGCCTCGCTATACAGTATACATATTTCACATTTCTTGGGCATGATTTCTTATGTGTATAACACAGCACACATTCATTAACTATCACGTATACTCCCTCTCTAGTCTCTAGGTCATCAGGCTGCTGATTATCCCGCACACCTGTCACCATCATCTCGTGCACCTGCGCCTCATGTCACTCACCTGGACTCCATCACCTCCTTGATTATCTTCCCTGTATGTGTCACTCCCCTTGGTTCTTTCCTCAGGTGTTATTGACTCTGTTTTCATGTTGGTGCGTTGTTTGTGTTATGTGTTCATTGTTTCTTTTATTTATTAAGACAGTCGCTCCCTGAACTTGCTTCCTGACACTCAGCGCACTCGTTACATTGACACAGGTATATATGATTGTAATCCGGCTAGTTTGGATCCTGGATGCTGATTGGCTGAAACAGCATTCCAGCTGTGTGTATATATCAGAATTTCTATTTCAAGTATCACTACGCCGTTCTTGATATATCACAGAATATGACAAGAGAAAGACAATAAGTATCTTATTAACACATCATTTCCCCTTGTTTCTAGCATAACATTTTGGTTTGCAACAGCAACATAATTTATATACCCCCTCAGGGCCTTATTGCTTGCCCCAAACACAAGACACTACATAAAAGCCTCCTTTCCATATGGTAGTAGGTGACGTAACTCCAGAAAGGTAACTCACCACAGTTGGCCTCATCAGACCTGTCCTCACAGTCAGCATCTCCATCACACTTCCAGGTGTTGGCCTCATCAGACCTGTCCTCACAGTCAGCGTCTCCATCACATTCCACCGTGAGCGTGTGGTGGTCCTCATTGACCCTGTCTTCTCACGAGGGTCGCATCGGGTCCATCCATCACGCTGTCCAGCTGTGTGGGGCAGTCATCAGCACCCGGATTGCCATCAACCCAGTGGCCAGCAGGATCTCTTGCTCGACACTTCCACGTGAGGTTGAGGGCACTTCAATTGCTCAGACCTGGTGCCTCACAAGGAGGCTCCAGCTAGGCAGGCAGTGCTCCACTATCTGAACATCTCGCCAGGTGTTGGCCCTCCATCAGACCTGTCACTGTCGCATCGCTTACAACGCAGCTCCTCTAACCTCTCATTGCACCTCCATCCACCTCCCTCCAGCGTTCGCATAATCAGGCAACAAGTCTTCAGGACCAAGCCGCATGGCAGTAGCGGGTCCAAACGAGTCCTCAGCTGTGCGTCATCCAGTCACACATTCTTCCAGGTAAAGGTTGAGCCCCCTGTCATTCGCAACCCTGCTCTTCAGCAAGTCCAATGCCGATCTCCATGTGATCTCTCACGGTGTTCCGGTCCACCTCTCCCCTGCTCCTCCTGCTCCAAGTCCTAGCGCAGCCTCCATGTCACCTACTCTCATGGGTTGGTTCCTGAAGCCCTCAAACTCAGACTCACGCTTTCCTCGACAGTCTCGCGTCTCCCCATCCCCCCCTCTCCACGGTGAGATCTTCAAGGCTCTCTCAATCACGTAGACGTTGTCTCACAGTCAGCGTCTCCATCACACTTCCAGGTGTTGGCCTCATCAGACCTGTCCTTCACAGTCAGCGTCTCCATCCACACTTTCACGGTGTTGGCCTCTCAGACCTGCTTCTTCCAACAGTCAGCGGTCTCCATCCCGCACCATCTTCTTCCAGGTGTTGGCGCACTCATCAGACCTGTCCTCACAGTCAGCGTCTCCATCACACTTCCAGGTGTTTGGCCTCATCAGAACCATGTCCTCACAGTCAGCGTCTCCATCAAACTTCCAGTGTTGGCCTCATCAGACCTGTCCTCACAGGTCAGCGGTCTCTCAACCTCGACACCCTTCCAGGCTGTCTGCTCTGACTTCAAGTCGCTCTCATCACATCCAGTCGTTGCCTCATCGACCCTCACAGTCAGGGTCTCCATCACTCACTGTGCCACGGTGTTACGCCGCATCAGACACTGGTCCTCACAGTCACGTTAAGTCTCCATCAACCACATTCCCAGGTCTATTGGCCTCATAGACCTAGTCCTCACAGGGTCAGCCGTACTCCAATCACCACTTCCCAGGTGTTGGCCTCATCAGACTTGCTGCTGACGCTCACAGTCAGCGTCTTCCATTCAACACGTTCCGAGGATGTTGCCGCTCTATCTGACTCCTGTCTCCTCTACAGTCTCAGCGTCTCTCATCCACACGTTGCATGGGTGTTGAGCCTCATCAGACATACTGTGCCTCCCAGTCAGCGTCTCACATCCCACACTTCCAGGTGTGGGGCCTCATTCAGCCTGTCCTCACAGTCAGCGTCTCCATCACACTTCCAGGTGTTGGCCTCATCAGACCTGTCCTCACAGTCAGCGTCTCCATCACACTTCCAGGTGAGGGGGATGCATCTTCCGCCGCCACACGGGGGAAACTTCCAGGGGCACTGGGGCTTCATGCAGCTGGATTTGGCCCAATTGTCCTCGCAGTCCATGGTTATACCTAGCACAGGTATATATCAGTATAACACAGCCCTAGATGCACTAGCACAGGTATATATCAGTATAACACTGAGTTGTACCCCCTTTTGCCCTCAGAACAGCCTCAATTCGTCAGGGAATGGACTCCACAATGTGTCGAAAGTGTTCCACAGGGATGCTGGCCCATGTTGCCTCCAATCCTTCCCATTAGGTGTGTGAACGTTTAAACGCTACAAGTTTTAAACAAAGTTGGGATTGTTAACGCTAAGAAAAATCCCTAACCCACTTAATTAAAATCAAACTTTAGGCTACTTGGTGAATTTGCAAGGCATGCAAGACAAGACATTGCAAGAATCAGATTAACAAAACATATGAACTAACTGATAGAAAGAACAACCAGGTTTAGTGGAAGGATGAAATAGTAGGAATTTACTTATTAAAATCTCAATGTAAAAATATAATTTTTACCTGTAAATGTGTGCTTCTTTTCTTTGGCAACCGTGGTTTAAGCAGGATAAATGCCTCCACTCTGTACATTATCTGGAACTAATAAACTCGGACAGTACTAAGTTGTCCATTATTTTCAGATAATGTACAAATCGTCAGTGTTTATCCCTTACATTTATAGTGCATTCGGAAAGTATTCAGACCCTTTCACTTTTTCCACATTTTGTTACGTTACAACCTTATTCTAAAATGGATTAAAGAAAAAAAATCCTCATCAATCTACACACAATACCCCACAATGACGAAGTGAAATAGGTTTTAAGACATTTTTGCGAATGTATTAAAAATGAAAAATACCTTTTTTGATTTGATTTGATTTACGTAAGTATTCAGACCCTTTGCTAGGAGACTCGAAATTGAGCTCAAGTGCATCCTGTTTCCATTGATCATCCTTGAGATGTTTCTACAACTTGATTGGAGTCCACCTGTGGTAAATTCAATTGATTGGACATGATTTGGAAAGGCACACACCTGTCTATATAAGGTCCCCCAGTTGACACTGCATGTCAGAGCAAAAACCAAGCCATGAGGTCGGAGAAATTGTCCGTAGAGCTCTGAGACAGGATTGTGTCGAGGTACATATCTGGGGAAGAGTACCATAACATTTTTGAAGCATTGAAGGTCCCCAAGAACACAGTGGCCTCCATCATTCTTAAATGGAGGAAGTTTGGACTCTTCCTAGAGCTTGTCAGCCGGCCAAACTGAGCAATCTTGGGAGAATGGCCTTGGTCAGGGAGGTGACCAAGAACCTGATGGTCACTCTGACAGAGCTCTAGAGTTCCCCTGTGGAGATGGGAGAATCTTCCAGAAGGAGAACCATTTCTGCAGCACTCCACATCACAGGCCTTTATGGTAGAGTGGCCAGACGGAAGCCACTTCTAAGTAAAAGGCACATGACAGCCCGCTTGGAGTTTGCCAAAAGGCAACGAAAGGACTCTCAGACCATGGGAAACAAGATTATCTGGTCTGGTGAAACCAAGATTGAACTCTTTGGCCTGAATCCTAAGCGGCACGTCTGGAGGAAACCTGGCACCGCTCCTCACCTGGCCAATACCATCCCTACGGTGAAGCATGGTGGTGGCAGCATCATGCTATGGGGATGTTTTTCAGCGGCAGGGACAGGGAGACTAGTCAGGATCAAGGGAAAGATGAATGGAGCAAAGTACAACGAGATCCTTGATGAAAACCTGCTTCAGAGCGTTCAGGACCTCAGACTGGGGCGAAGGTTCACCTTCCAACAGGACAACGACCCTAAGGACACAGCCAAGACAACGTAGGAGTGGCTTCGGGACAGGTCTCTGAATGCCCTTGAGTGGCCCAGCCAGAGCCTGAACTTGAACCTGATCGAACATCTCTGGAGAGACCTCAAAATAGCTGTGCATCGACGCTCCCCATCCAACCTGACAGAGCTTGAGAGGATCTGCAGAGAAGAATGGGAGAAACTCCCCAAATACAGGTGTGCCAAGCTTGAAGCGTCATACCCAAGAAGAGTCAAGGCTGTAATCGCTGCCAAAGGTGCTTCAACAAAGTACTGAGTAAAGGGTCTGAATACTTATGTAAATGTAATAATAACGTGTTTTTTCTTTGTCATTATTGGGTATTTTGTGTAGATGGATGAGTGAAAAAAGCAATTTAATCCATTTTAGAATAAGGCTGTAACAAAATTCAGAACAAGTCAAGGGGTCTGAATACTTTCCGAATGCATTGTAAGAGTTGTGCAAAGTTGGTAGAATTGGGTTTTTCTTTATTTTGACTATTTTCTACATTGTAGAATAATAGTGAAGACATCAAAACTATGAAAAAACACATATGGAATCATTAAGTAATATAAAAGTGTTAAATACATTTAAATATATTTGATATTTGATATTCTTCAAAGTAGCGGCATTCTCTCAACCAGCTTTATGAGGAATGCTGGTCCAACAGTCTTGAAGTTTCCAACTCATCCCAAACCATCTCAATTGGGTTGAGGCCGTGTGATTGTGGAGGCCAGGTCATCTGCTGCAGTACTCCATCACTATCCTTCTTGGTCAAATAGCCCTTACACAACCTGGTGGTGTGTTTTGGGTCATTGTCCTGTTGAAAAACAAATTATGGTGTGGGGGTGCTTTGCTGGTGACCCTGTCAGTTATTTATTTAGAATTCCACCAGATGGGATTGGGTGTCGCTGCAGAATGCTGTGGTAGCCATGCTGGTTACCACGGAACCCAAAGCGGCTGCGCACGTGCGCCATCGTGCATAAATGTATTTTGTCCCCCCACACCAAACGTGATCACGACACGCAGGTTAAAATATCAAAACAAACTCTGAACCAATTATATTAATTTGGGGACAGGTCGAAAAGCATTTAACATTTATGGCAATTTAGCTAGCTAGCTTGCACTTGCTAGCTAATTTGTCCTATTTAGCTAGCTTGCTGTTGCCAGCTAATTTGCCTGGGATATAAACATTGAGTTGTTATTTTACCTGAAATGCACAAGGTCCTCTAATCCTCACATAAAATGGTCAACCGAATCTTTTCTAGTCATCTCTCCTCCTAGGCTTTTTCTTCTCTTGACTTTACATTGCGATTGGCAACTTTCATAAATTAGGTGCGTTACCGCCACCGACCTCGTTCGTCTTTCAATCACCCACGTGGGTTTAACCAATGAGGAGATGGCACGTGGGTACCTTCTTCTATAAACCAATGAGGAGATGGGAGAGGCAGGACTTGCAGCGCGATCTGCGTCACAAATAGATCTGACTTCTATTTTAGCCCTTGGCAACGCAGATGCTCATTGGCATAATTGAATAATATAGATTTCTAAATTTACTTTGCAACGCTCGCGTCACAGTCAGCCTGTAAGTGTGCCTTGAATTCTATTGAAATCACTGACAGTGTCACCAGCAAAGCACCCCCACACCATCACACCTCCTCCTCTTTGCTTCACAGTGGGAACCACACATGCAGACATCATCCGTTCTCCTACTCTGCGTCTCACAAAGACACGGCGGTTGGAACCAATCTCAAATTTGGACTCATTAGACCAAAGGACAGATTTCCACCTATCTAATGTCCATTGCTCGTGTTTCTTGGCCCAAGCAAGTCTCTTCTTCTTGTTTGTGTCCTTTAGTAGTCGTTTCTTTGCAGCAATTCGACCATGAAAACCACACAGTTTCCTCTGAACAGTTGATAATGAGATGTGTCTGTTACTTGAATTCTGTGAAGCATTTATTTGGGCTGCAATTTCTGAGGCTGGTAACTCTAATGAACTTGTCCTCTGCAACAGAGGTAACTCTGTGTCTTCCTTTCCTGTGGCAGTCCTCATGAGAGCCGGTTTCATCATAGCGCTTGATGGTTTTTGTGACTGCACTTGAAGAAACGTTAAAAGTTCTTGAAATTTTCCAGATTGACTGACCTTCATGTCTTAAAGTAATGATGGACTGTCGTTTCTCTTTGCTTATTTGAGCTGTTCTTGCCATAATATGGACTTTGTCTTTTACCAAAACGGGCTATCTTCTGTATACCACCCCTACCTTGTCACAACACAACTGATTGTCTCAAATGCATTAAGGAAAGAAATTCCATAAATGAACTTTAAAAAAGACACACCTGTTAATTGAAATGCATTCCAGGTGACTACCTCATGAAGCTGGTTGAGAGAATGCCAACAGTTTGCAAAGCTGTCATTAAATCATCTCATGTATAAAATATATTTTGATTTGTTTAACACTTTTTTGGTTACTACATGATTCCATATGTGTTATTTCATAGTTTTGATGTCTTCACTATTATTCTACAATGTAGAAAATAGTAAAAAAATAAAGAAAAACCCTTGAATGAGTAGGTGTGTCCACACTTTTGACTGGTACTGTATGTCACTGAAGAAGACCTAGTAAAACCAATGCCTAACAAACTTTTAGTGACCAGTGACATTGTCATCGATCCTTTCATTTCTATAATGCCAATGTATTCAATCGTATTCAATCAATTCAAATGACTGATGTCTTGAGCTATACATCTTCACAGTTTTTAGTGAACTTGATGTTTGTATGTGACCTACAGGATTACTCACCTAAGGGTTGAACTTTTATGAAGGTTGTCGAGTATTTTTTGCAATCGTGTTTTGTTTTGTTTGTTTGAGACAAAATCTGAATTTTCTAATACTCTTGCAAAATAAAAGTTTTGACAGTTGTGTTAATTCTATTGAGACCATGTTACCTTGTACTAAACCAATTGAGAAAAACTGCAAGGCCATTCATTTGGGAGGACCAAAACCCCCTCTTAGACATGCTCAGTGGTACATGCCAGTTGGAGAACATCTTGTTTTGGAGCAAGTCAAGTGAGGAAAAGGGGGGTGCTTGCTTCTGTGGTTGGATCTCTCATCAACTCAAAAACAAGATAGTGATGTTCTTCAACATCAGGCTGCTTCTCTCTGTTCTATCTTCTGAAATCAGCTGCCGTTGAAAACAAGGCKTTTGGTTCCCCTTAGTGGCCAAAGTAGTCAATCTGAAAGATGTGAGTGTGCAGGACTTATCAATCAACATATAATCTCATATTCATCTTGTATTCATCAAAAGTCTTTTTTTTCTCTCTCTAGGACAGTAAAGGGCCTCCAGACTGTGGTCTTAGTGAGTACTCCTGTACGCTTGGTGTCGACCTACGGAGGGGACGCAGGCGTTTCTCTGGCAACCTGCAGCTGCCCCCATTGTCGTGGCGACAGGCAGAGAGGTCACGGACCCCTGACGATGACTGGGTCGTCCGACCCACCTTCCTCCCCTTCTGCGCCCCGCCCCGCATCGACATCACACCTGTTGACCCCGAGTGGTAAGTGTACACACACACTCCACTTTCCTCCATTATATTTCTAACTGAACTCCTATGGTGATAATGTAGATCCATTCAAAACCCAGAGATACCCATGTGAAAAGAGTTCTACATGGAACCCAAAAAGGTTCTACCTGGAACCAAAAAGGGTTCTTCAAAGGGTTCTCGTATGGGAACAGCCAAAGAACTCTTTTAGGTTCTAGATATAACCTTTTTTTCTAAGCGTGTAGAGGAGGCTGGTCTATTCTTTATGGGATCCTGCTGAGATGACTTCAGACTGTAGTCTCTAGGAGAGGCTCTTTGGAAGTCAAATAGCTGCATAACCTGTGCTAATGGAATATGGTGTGTGTGTGTGTGTGTGTGTCTGCGGGTGTGCGTGCAAAAAAGAGGGAGGCTCAATACAGTCTACTTGTTCAATGAATGTGTTTTATTGTGTGGAGTTCCTCTGCATTGTGTCTGTATAGGCAGTGTGTTTGACCGCCACTCTGGTGAGTAGACTGAAGGCGCTGTTAAATAATAATAATAATACATGGGATTTAAAGCACCTTTCTTAGAAACCCAAGGACACTGTACAGTGACCTCTGACCTAACAGACACTTTCTGTAGAGAGTCATCATGGTCACCGAGTTATTACTGCGTAGGAGGGCATTCAGCACCATCTCTTCACTATAACCGCCTGGCTGGGAATGCTGTGTGTGTGTCAAAAATGAACACAGGCCCACCAGTGAGCGAGATACTGGATTGAAGCAGGAACTGTTTGCATCAGAGACTGTATCTGTGTTACAGAGTCAGAGTTACGCCTCAGCAAGACCAGGGTTTTTTTCTTCTTAATTCATATCATAGCCCTATCATCACCAATAAGGCCTGATTGGAGTGAATATCCTGACGTTGATGGTTATACACTAATTTAATCAGTGGGAGCTGGTGGTTCAGTATCTGAGGAATAATCTGTAGAGGGAACATTGCTGAGAGAGAGGCTGAGGGAGACAGAGAGAAAAAAGAGAGGGAGGCTGAGAGAGAGAAAGAGAGAGGCTGGAAGAGAGGGAGAGAGAGAGAGAGAGTCTGAGAGAGAAAGAAAGAGCGAGCCCCAGGACAGCAACACAAAAAAAATGAAAAAATGAAAACGAAAAGATAATTACTTGACACATTGGAAAGAATTAACAAAAAGACAGAGCAAGCTAGAATGCTATTTGGCCCTAAACAAAGAGTACACTTTGGCAGAATACCTGACCACTGTGACTGACCCAAACTTAAGGAAAGCTTTGACTATGTACAGACTCAGTGAGCATAGCCTTGCCATTGAGAAAGGTCGCCTTAGGCAGACCTGGCTCTTAAGAGAAGACAGGTTATGTGCACACTGCCCTCAAAATGATGTGGAAACTGAGCTGCACTTCCTAACCTCCTGCCAAATGTATGACCATATTAGAGACACATATGTCCCTCAGATTACACAGACCCACAAAGAATTTGAAAACAAACCCGATTTTGATAAACTCCCATATCTACTGGGTGTAATACCACAGTGTGCATCACAGCAGCAAGATTTGTGACCTGTTGCCACAAGAAAAGGTGAACCAGTGAAGAACAAACACTATTTATGTTGATCTATTTTCCTTTTTGTATTTTAACTATTAGCACATCGTTACAGCACTATATATAGACATAATATGCCATTTGAAATGTCTTTATTCTTTTGGAAATTTTGTGAGTGTAATGTTTACTGTTAGTTTTTTATTGTTTATTGAACTTTTGTTTATTATCTATTTCACTTGCTTTGGCAATGTTAACATATGTTTCCCATGCCAATAAAGCCTCTTGAATTTAATTTAATTGAAATGTAATTATGAGAGAGCAGGAGAGAGAGAATGAGAGAGAGATAGATAGAGAGAGAGAGAGAGAGAGAGAGAGAGAGAGAGAGACTGGCTGATTGAGAGAGAGAGAGAGCAGGAGAGAGAGACAAGCTGAGAGAGAGAGGGAGAGAGAGAGAGCAGGAGAGAGAGACAGGCTGAGAGAGAGAGCAGGAGAGAGAGAGTCCTCAATGACCACCCTTACAAAGGGCAAGAGGACACTGAAAGTCAGCTGATTTTGCATGTTGCCTGGCAAATTAACAGGTCATGGCATCTATGACCAGGTATTTAGTGTTGAATGTACTTTAATCAGATCATTTGAATAAACTGTGAGGCTTTTCATTCGGAATAAACATTATTGAATGTGTTCTATATACGAAGTATGCTTTCCCACATTCTACCAGAAGAGGGCGGTGTTAATGTGAATTACATCTGTACTGTTTATTGTCATGTCAGACTTTTTTTTCTATTGAACAAGGTCATACTAGTTAGCAAGCATCTTTCTGTGGAATATCCCTTGATATGCATACATAGATGCATACACACACACACACACACACACACACACACACACACACACATAACCAGACTAACTGTCTAGCCAGTTCTACCAGTTCTAAACATATTAAACAGCTCTACCACTCCTCACATTTCGAACAATATAACAGCCTAACACTTAACAGTCCAAACAAAAAAAATAACGTTCAACAGTCTACCAGACTACAAGTCTAACAATGATATCCAGTCACCAGACTACGTCATACACGGTCCACAAATATACCAGTCTACCAGTCTAAAAATAAACAGAAACCATTTACCAGTTGCACAGTCTTAACAATATAACATCAACAATATAACAGTCTAACAATTATACCAGTCACCAGAACTACCAGCCTACCAGTCTAACAATATAACAGTCTAGAATACGGATAAGTAATCTCTTCTAAGACCCCCAAAACAAGCCAAAAAAAAAATCAATAACTAACCCCCCCCCTTAGAGTTAGATGCACTATTGTAAAGTTGGTTGTTCCACTGACATCATAATGGTAATGCACCAACTTGTAAAGTCGCTCGGATAAGAGCGTTGCAAAAGTTGACTTAAATGTAAATTATTTGTTATTAAATAACAGATCTAAACAATATAGCCAGTCTCACAGTCTAACAATATAAACAGTTCTAACAATTAAACAGCTCTAACATCATAACAGTCTAACAATATACCAGCTCACCCTGACTACCAGTCTCCGGTCCAACAATACAACCAGTTGTCTAAAATATAACAGTCGTAACAATATACCAGTCGTACCAGTCTACAGGTTCTACAATATCAACAGTCTAAAATTACAGTCTACCAGACGACCGTTTAACACTCATACCAGTTACACAGTCTACAATTATAATATCTAACAATATAACATTCTCACAGTCTACACATATATAGTCTAACAATATAATCAGTCTAACAGCTCTACCAGACTACCAGTCTCCAGTCTAACATTTGACAAAGTATCACAGTCTACCAGTCTCCTAGAGTCTCTACCAGCCCTAAACAATATATCAGTCTACAGCTACCAGTCTAACAATATAAACAGTTCTACCACGAACACGTCACCACCCACATCAGTCACTCCACCACGCTCCTCCCGCACATCAGCCTCACACAAGTCTACAGTCTACACAGTCTACATTACAGTCTAACAGTTCAATTACCGTTACAATATTCTAACAGTCTACCAGTTCTAACAATATAACGCGTCTACCATGTCTAACAATTTAACAGTCAACTGTTCTACCAGTCTACCAGTCTAACAATAATAAACACCTACCAGTCTCACATTCGAACAAATAACAGCCTAACAATATACAAGTCAAACAAAATACAGTCCCACAGTCTACCAGATTACCAGGTCTAAACATATACCAGTCACCAGTTACCAGTCTAACAATATAAACAGACTAACAATATACCAGTTGCACAGTCTAACAATATACAGTCTAACAATATACCAGTCACCAGACTACCAGCACTACCAGTCTAACAATATAACGCTAACATATAACAGTCTAACATATACCAGCACAGACTACCAGCCTACCGTTAACATATACCAGTCTAAGACGCCAGTCTACATCTAGCAATATAACAGTCTAACAATATACCAGACTACCAGTCTACGCAGTCTAACAATATAACAGTCTAACAATATACGCAGTCTACCAGATGACCAGTCTAACATATACATTCTCACAGTCTAACAATATAACAGTCTAACAGTCTTACAGTCCTAACTATATACACAGTCTAACAAAATACAGTCTACCAGTCTAACAATATAAAAGTCCCAGAGTCTACCAGTCTATAAACAGTCTAACAATATAACAGTCTCACAGTCTAACAATATAACAGTCTAACAATTAACAGTCTAACAGTCTACCAGTCTACCAGTCTAACAATATAACAGCTAACCAATATAAACAGTCTAACAGTCTACCAGATACCAGTCTCACAGTCTAACAATTTTAAAAGTATCCACATGTTCTACCAGTCTAGAGTGCTCCAGCCTAACAATATAGTCAGTCTACCAGTCTACCAGTCTAACAATATAACAGTCTAACAGTCTACAGTCTACCAGTCTAACAATATAACAGTCTAATCAGTCTAGCAGTCTACCAGTCTAACAATATAACAGTTCTAACAGTCACCAGTCTAACAATATAAAGTCTACATCTAACAATAACAGTCTAACTGTTCTACCAGTCTACCAGTCTAAACAATATAACAGTCTACCAGTCTCACATTCGAACAATATAACAGCCTAACAATATAACAGTCAAACAAAATAACAGTCTCACAGCTCTACCAGATTACAGTCTAACAATATACCAGTCACCAGACTACCAGTCTTACCGGTCAACAATATACCAGTCTACAGTCTAACAATATAACAGACTAACAATATACCAGTTGCACAGTCTAACAATATAACAGTCTAACAATTATACCAGTCACCAGACTACCAAGCCTACCAGTCTAACAATATATACAGTCTAACAATATAACAGTTCTAACAATATACCAGTCACCAGACTACCAGCCTACCAGTCTAACAAATACAGTCTACCAGACGACCAGTCTACCAGTCTAGCAATATAACAGTCTAACAATATACCAGACTACCAGTCTACCAGTCTACAACATAAAGATCTAACAATATACCAGACTACCAGTCTACCAGTCTAACAATATAACAGTCTCAGAGTCGACCAGTCCTACAGTCTAACAATATACAGTCTCACAGTCTACCAGTCTACCAGTTACTATATAAAGTCTACCAGTCTACAGTCTCACAGTCCACCAGTCTAACAATATAACAGTCTATCCAGACTACCAGTTCTCACAGCTAACAATTAAAGTATCACAGTCCACCAGTCTCAGAGTCTACCAGTCTCTCAGTTTCTAACAAATATACAAGTCTAGACAGTCTACCAGTCTACCAGTCTAACAATAAACAGTCTACCAAGTCTAACAACTATATAACAGTCTACCCAGTCTAACAATATAACAGTGTCTAACAGTCTACCAGTCTACCAGTCTACCAGTTCTAAACAAGTATACAGTCTACCAGTCCAACAATTATAACAGTCTACCAGTCTTCTAACAATATAACAGTCTCACAGTCTACAGTCTCACAGTCTAACAATATAACAGTCTACCCAACTTACCAGTCTCACAGTCAAAAATTTAAAAGTATCACAGTCTACCAGTCGCAGAGCTACAGTCTACCAGTCTAACAATATAACAGTCAAACAGTCTACCAGATCTAACAATATAACAGTCTACCAGTTTCTATAACAATATAACAGTCTACCAGTTCTACCAGTCTCTACCAGTCTAACAAATATAACAGTCTACCAGTCTACAATATAACAGTCTAACTGTTCCTACCACATCTAACAATATAACAGTTCCGTCTCACATTCGAACAATATAACAGTCTAACAATATAACAGTCAAACAAAAATAACAGTCTCACGTCTACCAGACTCCAGTCTAACAATACCAGTCACCAGACTACCAGTCTACCGGTCCAACAATATACCAGTCTACCAGTCTAAATAAACAGACTACATATCCAGTGCACAGTCTAAATTAACAGTCTACAATATAACAGTTAACATATACCAGTCACAACTACCAGCTCTAACCAGCTAATAAAGTAACAGTCTAGATAGGATAAAGTAATCCTTCTAACCCCCCCCCCCCCCGCCCCCCCCCCTTAGAGTTAGATGCACTATTGTAAGTGGTTGTTCCACTGGACATCATAAGGTGAATGCACCACTTGTAAGTCGCTCTGGATAAAGAGCGTCTGCTAAATGACTTAAATGTAAATGTAAATAACAGTCTAACAAGTAACCAGTCTCACAGTCTAACAATATAACAGTTTACAATATAACAGTCTAACATATAACAGTCTAACAATATACCAGTCACCTGACTACCAGTCTACGTCCAACAATACAACAGTCTAACAATATAACAGCTAACAATATACCAGTCTACCAGTCTACCAGTCTAACAATATAACAGTCTAACAATATACCAGTCTCCAGACGACCAGTTAAACAAATATATCCAGTTACCAGTCTACAATATAACATTCTCACAGTCTTAACAATATATAGTAGTCTAACATATAACAGTCTAACAGTCTACAGACTACCAGTCTCACAGTCTAACAATTTAAAAGTATCCAGTCTACCAGTCTCAGAGTCTACCGACCTAACAATATATCAGTCCTACCAGTCTACCAGTCTAACAATAAACAGTCTAACAGTCTACCAGTCTACCAGTCTAACAATATAACAGTCTAAACAGTCTAGCAGTCTACCAGTCTAACATATAACAGTCTACCAGTCTACCAGTCAACAATATAACAGTCTAACAGTCTACCAGTCTACCAGTCTAACAATATAACAGTCTAACAGTCTAGCAGTCTACCAGTCTAACAATATAACAGTCTAAGCACGTCTAACAAAATAACATCTACAGTCTAACAATATAACAGTCTAACTGTCTACCAGTCTACCAGTCTAACAATATAACAGTCTACCAGTCTCACATTCGAACAATATAACAGCCTAACAAATATAACAGTCAAACAAAAAAACAGTCTCACAGTCTACCAGATTACCAGTCTAACAATATACCATACCAGTCTACCAGTCTAACAATAACAGACTAACAATATACCAGTGCACAGTCTAACATTATAACAGTTCTACACAATTATACCAGTCACCAGACTACCAGCCTACCAGTCTAACAATATAACAGTCTAACAATATAACAGTCAACAATATCCAGTCACCAGACTACCAGCCTACCAGTCTAACAATATACCAGTCTACCAGACGACCAGTCTACAGTCTAGCAATATAACAGTCTAACAATATACCAGACTACCAGTCTACCAGTCTATACAATATAAACAGTCCTAACAATATACCAGTCTACCAGATGACCAGTCTAACAATATAAACATTCTCACAGTCTAACAATATAACAGTCTAACAGTCTACCAGTCTAACTATATAACAGTCTAACAAAATACCAGTCTACCAGTCTAACAATATAAAAGTCCCAGAGTCTACCAGTCTAACGGTCTAACAATATAACAGTCTCACAGTTCTAACAATATAACAGTCTAACAATATAACAGTCTAACAGTCTACCATCTACCAGTCTAACAGTCTAACAATATAACAGTCTCACAGTCTACAGTCTACATCTAACAGTCTAACATATACAGTCTCAAAGTCTACCAGTCTTACCAGTCTACCGTCTACAGACAAGTCTCACAGTCTAACATTTGAAAGTATCACAGTATACCAGTCTCAGAGTCTACCAGTCTCACAGTCTAACAATATATACAGTCTAACAGTCACCAGTCTAACAGTACCAGTCAACAATGTACAGTCTAAAAAGTCTCACAGTCTAACCAATATAACAGTCAAACAATATAACAGTCTAACAATATACCAGCCACCAGACTACCAGACTACCAGTCTACCGCGTCCAACAATATAACAGTCTAACAATACCGTCTACCAGTCTAACAATATAACAGTCTAACTATATACCAGTCTACCAGTCTAACTATATAACAGTTTAACAAATACCAGTCTACCAGACGACCAGTCTACAGTCTAGCAATAAACATTCTAACAATAAACAGTCTCTACATATACCAGTCTAACAATATACCAGTCACCAGACTACCAGTCTACAGTCTAACAATATAACAGTCTAACATATACCAGACTACCAGTCTACCAGTCTAACAATAACAGTCTAACAGTCTCACAGTCAACAATATAACAGTCTAACAATATAACAGTCCAAAATATACCAGTCTACCAGACGACCAGTCTACCCAGTCTAACAATATACCAGTCACCCAGACCACCAGTCTACCAGTCTAACTATATAACAGTCTAACATATACAGTCTAACAATATACCAGTCTACCAGACCACCAGTCTTACAGTCAACTATATAACAGTCTAACAATATACCAGTCACCAGACTACCAGACTACCAGTCTAACAATATTAAGTCTCACAGTCTAACAATATAACAGTCTAACAAATATACAGTCTCACAGTCTAACAACATAACAGTCTAACAATATACAGTCTACCAGTCTCACAATCGACCAGTCTCACAGTCTCACAGTCTCACAGTCTCACAGTCTACCAGTCTAACAGTCTAACAGTCTACCAGTCTAACAGTCTAACAGTCTAACAGTCTAACACACCAGCTATACTGGCTGGTCAACCGGTTAGGTTGATCAAGATATGCAAATCAATATTGTTAGTAGCCCTCATATGTGTGTTGTGTGTGTGTGTGA
>NC_036856.1:35024901-35026817 GCF_002910315.2 Salvelinus sp. IW2-2015 | reverse complement strand
TGAACAGGGAGTACAGGAGAGGGCTCAGAACGCACCCTTGTGGGGCCCCAGTGTTGAGGATCAGCGGGGTGGAGATGTTACCTACCCTCACCACCTGGGGGCGGCCCGTCAGGAAGTCCAGTACCCAGTTGCACAGGGCGGGGTCGAGACCCAGGGTCTCGAGCTTGATGACAAGTTTGGAGGGTACTATGGTGTTAAATGCTGAGCTGTAGTCGATGAACAGCATTCTCACATATGTATTCCTCTTGTCCAGATGGGTTAGGGCAGTGTGCAGTGTGGTTGCGATTGCGTCGTCTGTGGACCTATTGGGGCGGTAAGCAAATTGGAGTGGGTCTAGGGTGTCAGGTAGGGTGGAGGTGATATGGTCCTTGACTAGTCTCTCAAAGCACTTCATGATGACGGAAGTGAGTGCTACGGGGCGGTAGTTGTTTAGCTCAGTTACCTTAGCTTTCTTGGGAACAGGAACAATGGTGGCCCTCTTGAAGCATGTGGGAACAGCAGACTGCGATAAGGTTTGATTGAATATGTCCGTAAACACACCAGCAAGCTGGGATGGGATGCCGTCTGGGCCTGCAGCCTTGCGAGAGTTAACATGTTTAAATGTTTTACTCACGTCGGCAGTGAAGGAGAGTCCGCAGGTTTTGGTAGCGGGCCGCGGGCCGTGTCAGTGGCACTGTATTGTCCTCAAAGCGAGCAAAGAAGTTATTTAGTCTGTCTGGGAGCAAGACATCCTGGTCCACGACGGGGCTGGTTTTCTTTTTGTAATCCGTGATTGACTGTAGACCCTGCCACATACCTCTTGTGTCTGAGCCGTTGAATTGCAACTCTACTTTGTCACTATACTGACGCTTAGCTTGTTTGATTGCCTTGCGGAGGGAATAGCTACACTGTTTGTATTCGGTCATGTTTCCGGTCACCTTGCCCTGGTTAAAAGCAGTGGTTCTCGCTTTCAGTTTCGCGCGAATACTGCCATCAATCCACGGTTTCTGGTTTGGGAATGTTTTTATAGTTGCTGTGGGTACGACATCGCCGATGCACTTTCTAATGAACTTGCTCACCGAATCAGCGTATTTGTCAATGTTGTTGCTGAACGCAATGCGGAACATATCCCAATCCACGTGATCGAAGCAGTCTTGAAGCGTGGAATCAGATTGGTCGGACCAGCGTTGAACAGGCCTGAGCGCGGGAGCTTCTTGTTTTATTTTCTGTCTGTAGGCTGGAAGCAACAAAATGGAGTCGTGGTCAGCTTTTCCGAAAGGAGGGCGGGGGAGGGCCTTATATGCGTCGCGGAAGTTAGAATAACAATGATCCAGGGTTTTACCAGCCCTGGTAGCACAATCGATATGCTGATAGAATTTAGGGAGTTTTGTTTTTAGATTAGCCTTGTTAAAATCCCCAGCTACAATGAATGCAGCCTCAGGATATGTGGTTTCCAGTTTATATAGAGTCAAATAAAGTTTGTTCAGGGCCATCGATGTGTCTGCTTGGGGGGGTATATATACGGCTGTGATTATAATCGAAGAGAATTCCCTTGGTAGATAATGCGGTCGACATTTGATTGTGAGGAATTCTAAGTCAGGTGAACAGAAGGACTTGAGTTCCTGTATGTAGTTATGGTCACACCACGTCTCGTTAATCATAAGGCAAACCCCCCCGACAAAAACGTCATCAATATAAAAGGTAAACAAGAAAGGCACTCTCTCGGTCGCGCGCAAGAAAAAGCTCTGTGACACTTTAGGGTCCACTCATTCAGACTGCTCTTACTTACTCATTTTTCAGAATACAAGCCTGAAACAATTTCTAACATTGTTGACATCTAGTGGAAGGCATAGGAACTGCAATTTGAGTCCTAAGTCAATGGATACTGTAATGGCATTGAATAGAAAACTACAAAACCAAAAGAAAAACTACTTCCC
>NC_036856.1:35014516-35023650 GCF_002910315.2 Salvelinus sp. IW2-2015 | reverse complement strand
GAGAGGAGAGGAGAGGAGAGGAGAGGAGAGGAGAGGAGAGGGAAGGGAGATGATGGTGGAGAGGGAAGGGAGATTATGGTGGTGGTAATGACAATGACGCTCTAATCAAGATGACATCATCACAAACGACAAGGTGACTTTCTACATACAGACAACATTGGCTCTTCCCAAGGTACTTTTTACCCCTTTTTCTCCCCAATTTCATGGTATCCAATTGGTAGTTAGTCTTGTCTCATCGCTGCAACTCCCGTACGGACTCCAGAGAGGCGAGGGTCGAGAGCCATGCGTCCTCCGAAACACGACCCTGCCAAGATGCACTGCTTCTTGACACACTGCTCACTTAATCTGGAAGCCAGCCACACCAATGTGTTGGAGTAAACACGTACACCTGGCGAACGTGTCAGCATGCATGCGCCCAGCGCGCCACAGGAGTCACCAGAGCGAGATGGGACAAGGACATCCCAGCCAGCCAAACCCTCCCCTGACCCGGACTACACTAGGCCAATTGTGCACCACCATAGACCGCTGCGCCAATCAGGAGGCAAAGAGACAATTCTGTCTATATTGTTTGAGCACAGGAAGTCACCCCATTATGTATGATGACGTGATCTTGCTGAGTGTACTTTCAACAGTGCCAGTATTGTAATTGCATCACACTGTACTTACAGAGTTGTTACTGTACCTTCCTGTAGATCTGGTTGGTTSATTGTCAAGGTTGCTCATCTATCTCACTTACAACAGCCATTTTGTCGAGTGACAGGTTATTTTATAGCGTGTGTTACTATGTGTGTGCCTGGGAGTCTAATAAAGATGGTTTATGAAGCTAGGTGAACATCTGTCAGGTTCAGTTTAAGGCTTTAAAGCTGAGTTGTTATTTTAATGGAATTACAGTCTGCTCTCCCAAGCACCCAGGGAAAAATCTCTGAGCTCCCAGAAAACGTCAGAGAGCACGGGATTATTCTGAGCCCGGGCTCTGTTCTGCTTTCCCTCCTCTTCTTTCTTTCTTTCTTTCTTTCTTTCTTTCTTTCTTTCTTTCTTTCTTTCTTTCTTTCTTTCTTTCTTTCTTTCTTTCTTTCTTTCTTTCTTTCTTTCTTTCTTTCTCTTCTTTCTCTCTCTCTCCCTCCCTCCCTCCCTCTGCCCTCCCTCCCTTCCCTCCTCCCCTCCCTCCTCTCCCTCCCTCCGCTCCCTCCCTCCCTCCGCCCCTCCCACCTAGGCGTCATCGGCAGAAACTCGCGTCCACTTCTTCACTCGCAAATGCTAAATCTATAAATTTTGCTAAAAAAGCGTGTAGAGAAAAAATGGCAAAGCCCCACGATTTGCTCTCTCTCTCCGTCAATTGTCTCACAATCTCTCAATCTCTCCCACGTCCCTGCCTTTTTTTCGATTGTCTCTCTCTCTGTCTCTCTCTTTCGCTTTTTTTCTATCTCTCTCTCCTTTTATGAATGGGACAGCCCAGCTAGGTGTTCTACAGCTTAGAGCTGTATCTGTACCGAGGGAGCAGGGCGTCTTCCTTCACTGTGTTCACTCATCTGTGAGGGAGATAGAGACTTTTATGTAAGACCCTTGAAGTTACACAAAGACTCATGTGCATATCCCTCAGCTTCACTAAAGCCTCCCTATCCACTACCCTCCAGCCTCGCTATTCCGCAACCTCTCCTTAATGCCTCCCCAGCCGCGCCTCCCCTCCTACCGCCTACTTCTCCAGACCTCTCACTGAGCTACCCTTCATCAGCCCCCTTGCCTCTCTCCTCCAACAGCCCCTGCCTCTCTCCTCAGCCTCAGCCCCCTGCCATTCTTCCTCAGCCCCTGCCTCTCTCCTCAAAAAGCAAAAAAGCCCCTTGCCTCTCTCCCTCAGCCCCCTGCCTCCCTCCTCACCCCCCTCCTCCCTCCTCACCCCCTGCCTCTCTCCTCAGCCCCTGCCTCTCTCCTCAAGCCCCCTGCCTCTCTCCTCAGCCCCCTTGCCTCTCTCCTCAGCCCCCTGCCTCCCTCCTCAGCCCCCTGCCTCTCTCCTCAGCCCGCCTGCCTACTCCCTCAGCCCCTCCTCTCCCCTAGCTCCCTGCCTCTCCTCAGCCCCCTCGCTCTCTCCTCAGCCCCCTGCCTCCTCCTCAGCCCCTGCCTTTCTCCTCAAGCCCCCTGCATCTCTCCTCAGCCCCCTGCATCTCTCCTCAGCCCTGCCCTCCCTCCTCAGCCCCTGCCTTTCTCTTCAGCCCCCTGCATCTCTCTCACCCCCTGCATCTCTCCTCAGGCCCCTGCCCTCTCCTCAGCCCTCCGACCTCTGCTCTCACCCCTGCCTTTCTCCTCAGCCCCTGCCTCTCTCCTCAGCCCCCTGCCTCCCTCCTCATCCCCCTGCCTCCCCTCCTCATCCCCCTGCCCTCTCCTCAGCCCCCTGCCTCTCTCTCAGCCCCTGCCTCTCTCCTCAGCCCCTGCCCTCCCCTAAGCTCCCTGCCTCTCTCCTAACCCTGCCTTCCTCCTCAGCCCCTGCCTTGTCTCCTCAGCCCCTGCATCTCTCCTCAGCCCCTGCATCTCTCCTCAGCACCCTGCCTTTCTCCTCAAGCCCCCCTGCATCGCCTCAACCCCCTGCATCTCTCCTCAGCCCCCTGCCTCTCTCCTCAGCACCCCTGCTTTTCTCCTGCCCCCCTGCATCGCTCCTCAACCCCCTGCATCTCTCCTCAGCCCCCTGCCTTTCTCCTCAGCCCCTGCCTCTTTCCTCAACCCCCTGCATCTCTCCTCAGCCCCCTTGCCTCTGCTCCTCAGCCCCCTGCCTTTCTCCTCAGCCCCTGCCTTTCTCCTCAGCACCCGCCTTTTCTCCTCAGCCCCCTGCATCTCTCCTCAGCCCCGCATCTCTCTCAGCCCCTGCCTTTCTCCTCCAGCCCCCTGCCTTTCTCCTCAGCCCCTGCTCTTTCCTCAACCCCCTGCATCTCTCCTCAGCCCCCTGCTCTCTCCTCAGCCCCCTGCCTTTCTCCTCAGCCCCTGCCTTTCTCTCTCAGCACCCTGCCTTTCTCCTCAGCCCCCTGCATCTCTCCTCAGCCCCTGCATCTCTCCTCAGCCCCCTGCCTTTCTCCTTCAGCCCCCTGCCTTTCTCCTCAGCCCCCCTGCCTCTTTCCTCAACCCCCGCCTCTCTCCTCAGCCCCCTGCCTCTCTCCTCAGCCCCTGCCTCCTTCCTCATCCCCCTGCCTCTCTTCCTCAGCACACTGCTCTCTCTCCTCAGCCCCCGCCCTCCCTCCTCTCTCCTTAGCCCCTTCCTCCCTGCATCCTTTCTGAGACCCTTGCCTCCTCACCCTTTACCCCCAGCATCTCACTTAGCCTCCCGTTGCCTTTCCCCCTCATCCCCCAGTCTCGCTAGCCCCCAGCCTTTCAATAAAGCTTCCCCTGCCTGCTTCCCCCTACTGTAAAATATTACTGTTCTCAGATTTTGAATTCAGAGATTTGAGATGTGTATTAAAATGGGTGTTGTTGCAAAAAGCTATATTGCCATTGTTTAGCTTGAATTGAATGTTCGTATCCAGTTTATTTGACTGTGATATGTTGTTGTCTCACCTAGCTAAGATGAAGACACTGACTGTAAGTCACTCTAGATAAGATCCTCTGCTAAATGACTAAAATGTCAAATGTCAAACTTTTTTACATACAGATCGCATTTTAGTGCCACAAATGTATCATTTGTACATTTCTTTATACAAAATGTAGTTTAAAAAAAAACATTTGACTGTGTAAAACCTAGCAGTACTACTTATTTCTCTGAGAGTGAGGCGGTTATATAGCATTTAGCAAAAAAACATGATTATTTGTGTCTCTGAAATGACACCAGAAAGTGATGATTACAGTGCCTTGCAAAAGTATTCACACCCTTGGCGTTTTTCCTATTTTGTTGCATTACAACCTGTAATTCAAATGATTTTTTGGGGGGGATTTCATGTAATGGACATACACAAAATAGTCCAAATTGGTAAAGTGAAATGAAAAAAAAAAAAAAATTCAAAAAATTCTGGTGATGCGTGCATATGTATTTGCTATGAAGCCCCAAATAAGATCTGGTGCAACTAATTACCTTCAGAAGTTACATAATTAATTAAATAAAGTCCAGCTGTGTGCAATCTAAGTGTCACATGGTCTGTCACATGATCTCAGTATATATACACCTGTTCTGAAAGGCCCCAGAGTCAGAAACACCACTAAGCAAGGGGCACCACCAAGCAAGCAGCACCATGAAGACCAAGGAGCTCTCCAAACAGGTCAGGGGCAAAGTTGTGGAGAAGTACAGATCAGGGTTGGGTAATAAAAAAATATCCGACACTTTGAACATCCCACGGAGCACCATTAAATCTATTATTAAAAAATGGAAAGAATATGGCACCACAACAAACCTGCCAAGAGAGGGCCGCCCACCAGAACTCACAGACCA
Source organism: Salvelinus sp. IW2-2015 (assembly GCF_002910315.2). Classification (NCBI taxonomy): domain Eukaryota; kingdom Metazoa; phylum Chordata; class Actinopteri; order Salmoniformes; family Salmonidae; genus Salvelinus; species Salvelinus sp. IW2-2015. Next base: position 35,019,248 of record NC_036856.1, on the reverse strand, counting down.
GGCAAGGAGGGCATTAATCAGAGAGGCAACAAAGAGACCAAAGATAACCCTGAAGGAGCTGCAAAGTTCCACAGCTGAGATTGGAGTATATGTCCATAGGACCACTTTAAGCCGTACACTTCACAGAGCTGGGCTTTACTTGGAAGAATGTCCAGAAAAAAAGTAATTGCTTATTAAAATTAAAAAAATAAGCCAAAAGGCATGTGGGAGACTCCCCAAACATATGGAAGAAGGTACTCTGGTCAGATGAGACAAAAATGTAGCTTTTTGGCCATCAAGGAAAACGCTATGTCTGGCACAAACCCAACACCTCTCATCACCCTGAGAACAACATCCCCACAGTGAATGGGGATGTATTTCATCGGCAGGGACTGGGAAACTGGTCAGAATTGAAGGAATGATGGATGGCGCTAAATACAGGGAAATACTTGAGGGAAACCTGTTTCAGTCTTCCAGAGATTTGACACTGGGATGGAGGTTCACCTTCCAGCAGGACAATGACCCTAAGCATACTGCTAAAGCAACACTCGAGTGGTTTATGGGGAAACATTTAAATGTCTTGGAATGTCAAAGCCTAGTCAAAGCCCAGACCTCAATCCAATTGAGAATCTGTGGTATGACTTAAAGATTGCTGTACACCAGTGGAACCCATCCAATTTGAAGGAGCTGGAGCAGTTTTGCCTTGAAGAATGGGAAAAAATCCCAGTGGCTAAATGTGCCAAGCTTATAGAGACATATACCCCAAGAGACTTGCAGCTGTAATTGCTGCGTAAGGTGGCTCTACAGTGTTAACTTTGGGAGGGTGAATAGTTATGCACGCTCAAGTTTTCCGTTTTTTTGTCTTATTTCTTGTTTGTTTCACAATAAAAAATATTTTGCATCTTCAAAGTGGTAGGCATGTTGTGTAAATCAAATGATACATACCCCCCCAAAATATATTTTAGTTCCAGGTTGCAAGACAACAAAATAGGAAAAATACCAAGGGGGGTGAATACTTTCGCAAGGCACTATAGATGATTAGATGGTTAGAAAACACACCAATCTCTTCTATAATTTCTTTAAAATATAAAAGAGAATTTACCAAAATGTTTGAAAATGTATATATAGCGTTTTGGAATAGAACTCTTCAAACAGAGAGGTGCAGTGAAACTAAGGGTTATGGTGTTTGGCCTTCCATAGCTTTCAGACAACAGGAGAAGTACAAGGAGGGGAGAGGATGGTGGAGAGAAGAGGGAAGGTGAGACATACTGTATGTGATTGAACAGAGATACAGCAACACCACTAGAGGTTATGATCTCCCATAGCTTTTGCTCAACAGGAGGACACAGCTATAGAGGTGTTTAAGACTGAGTGTAATACTTTGGACTGGGACTGTGTGGTGGAACCACCATAGTGGTACAACAACTGTATCTATCTCTCTGGTGCTTCTACACATAGAGATGCTATTAAATCACTAGTATTCTAATTCCTCATTCTATGTTCCCACACATAGATAGCTTTAAATCCACATAGTATTCTAATTCCTATCTATGACTGTCCATAACCATCATAGAGATGCTATTAAATCACCTAAGTATTTGTCTATATCTGTTCATTCGATTGACTTTCCACACATAGAGATGCTTATTAAATCATACTAGTATTCTTTTCCTCATTCTATGCTTCACCACATAGAGATGCTATTAAATCATAGTATTCTAATTCCTCATTCTATGCTTCCACACATAGAGATCCATATTAATCATCACTTTTAGTATTCTATTCCTCTTCTATGCCTTCCACACATAGAGGATCTATAATCACTGAGTATTCTAATTCGCTCATTCTATGCTTCCACACATGAGACGAATCCTATAAATCACTAGATTCTAAATCTGCTTCATTCTTGTTCCACTCACATAGAGATGCTATTAATCACTGAGTATTCTAATTGCTCATTCTATGCTTCCACACATAGAGATCCTATTCAATCACTAGTATTCTAATTCTCATTCTATGCTTCCACACATAGAGATCCTATTAAATCACTGTATTCTAATTGCTCATTCTATGCTTCCACACATAGAGATTCTATTTAAATCACTAGTATTCTAATTTCTATTTCTATGTTCCACACATAGAGAATCCTATTAAATCACTAGTATTCTAATTGCTCATCTATGCTTCCACACATAGAGATATCTATTAAGGATCACTATTAATGGCTAATCTCTCTGATGTTCCACACAATGTCCTATTAATCACATAGTATTCTAATTGGCTGTTCTTGCTCCTCCAACACTAGATATCTATTAAATTCACTAGTATTCTAATTCCTCATTCTATGCTTCCACACATAGAGATCCTATTAAATCACTAGTATTCTGATTCTCATTCTATGCTTCACACATTTAGAGATCTATTAAATCCACGATCAGTTATTCTAATTCCTCATTCTATGCTTCCACACATAGATCCTATTAAATCACTAGTATTCTAATTCCTCATTCTATTGTTCCACACATAGAGATCCTATTAATCACTAGTATTTGCAATTCTCATTCTATGCTTCCACACTAGAGATCCTGTTATCTACTAGTATCTCTCTCTCTCATCTTATCGTCTTTCTCTCTCCTGTGGGTACGTCCTTCTTTTCTCCTCTTTCCCCTCTTCTCTTCATCTCTGCTCTCTCTCTCTCTACTCTCTCTCTCTCTCTCTGTCTCTCTCTCTCTCTCCTGCTTCCTCCTTGTCATGCTCTCTTCCCTCCTCTCTCTCTCTTTCTCTCTCTCTCTCTCTCTCTCTTCTCTCTCTCTCTCTCTTCTCTCTCTCTCTCTCTCTCTCTCTTCTCTCTGTCTTCTCTCTCTCCTCTTCACTTTCTCTCTGTTCTCTCCTCATCAGTAAGTCTGGTCTCTGTGGGGGTAATGTCGTGTTTAGATGAGCTTAGTCTCCTCCACACTACTGTAATTATGATTTACATGACTGTCTAATTGTTCAATGACAACATAGGTGTGATGGAATTTCATCTGATAAGTGTGTTGTTTTCCATTCATGTACTGTTCAATGTGTCACTATGCAGACTAGGTTAGTCAGTTTGTTACTAGAGGGGGTTGAAACAGAATCCTATCCGGTTCCTCCTTCTTTCTATAAAAAACAAATCTGTCTCTGGACTCGATTGCTCCGAGCTGCAAAAGGTCACATTATTTTGATCATCATAATTCAGCCACATCACCAAGAAACTGGCACTGTCCCTGCGTCTGCCTGCCTGCCTGTCCTCAAAATAACCAGCAGCCAATCAGAGCTCAGGGGGCGTGGCCTGGTGTGGGTTGCATGCTTACGTGACCCCTCATGTTTATTCTGAATGAACAGTGGAGCATGTGCCTCTGCCTCCCAGCTGACGGATAGCCTCTCAAACCGCTGTCCTTCTCTGTGTGCGGGTGAGAGAGTGTTTAAGTTGTTGGTGCGATGAGGGGGACCTAGCCATGGACTACAGTAGCTGTCAGATAGACGAGGAGGGAGTCTGTCTCTCCAGGAGGACGGTAGCAGTTGATTAGAAGCAAAGAGCAGAGCAGCTCTCTACACTGAATGGACTGTGAGGGAGGGAGGAGGGAGGAGGGAGGGAGGGAGGGAGGGGAGGGCTGCTGGGGTGTGCACTTATAACACCACGAACAGGCAGACCCACAGGAGACAGAGAGAGAGAGTGAAAGAGAAAGAGTGAGAGAGAGGTGGGGGGAGAACAGTAGAGAGCACAGGAGCAGTATTCTTCTTTCTGGAAGGAAGGATGACCCTGCTGTGACCAAGACTCCTCTACCAGTGTCTAATGAACAGGACTGGAGAAGAAGGACTAGTTGCCCTCTGAGGAAGACTGACTGGAGAGAGAGCGAGAGGGAGAGAGAGAAAAAGGGAGCGGGAGAGAACTGTGCTGCCTTTCCTTCTGAGGAAGACTGGAGAGAGAGAGAGAGAGAGGGAAAGAGGACTCTGACTCTGCAGGTTGCTAATCCCTGAAGCTGAGGAGAGAGAGAGACAGACAGAGAGAGAGGGAGAGCGAGAGAGAGCGGAGGCAAAGCCACGCACACTGTAGAAGCAGGAATTTGTGTGTTAGTGTATTAGCCTCAATTCCTCTGCTTCCCTCCAGCCCTCAGCTCTGCTTGCCTATGCATGGCATAGCCTCTGCGAGAGACAGCAAAATAAATAACGAAAGAAAGGACAGAGAAATATCGAAATCGAGAGGGGTCCATCTGAAAGATTCCACATTAATTCCCCGTCCATCAATCAGCATGTCGTCCAACGAGCTGAGTGCTCCAGACGCTGACTCCGGATGCATCCGCACCTTTAAAGAACACATGCACCTGGAGCTGAACACTGGCCAGGGGGGGAAGAGGGGCGCCATGTCGCCCAAACTGTCCCCCCGCAGTTCCCCGCGCTTCTTCCGCAAGCTCATGGTCAACAAGGGGGGGATCCGCCACCGGCGGCGCTTCACCGTCGCTCACACCTGGTAAGGAGACTAAAGGGGAGAGGGGGAAGGATAAGGGAGGGGAGAGCTGGGGCATGTGGGTATCTCCACCAGAGAGGGTGGACTCTGCACTGTGCTTACACAAGGGGTTATGGTTAAGGATCTGACACGGGGCTACTGTTAGGTAATGATAGGGGGTTCTCTTGCTTTGCTAGGGGGGTTATAGTTAAGGCTCTGACACGGGGCTACTGTTAGGTAATGATAGGGGGTTCTCTTGCTTTGCTAGGGGGGTTATAGTTAAGG
>NC_036856.1:34996729-35011785 GCF_002910315.2 Salvelinus sp. IW2-2015 | reverse complement strand
TTCATTCCCTAACCAGTAAGCCCGTGTCAGATTCCCACTGGGCACACACTGGTTGAATCAACGTTGTTTCTCCCTTCCCACTGGGCACACACTGGTTGAATCAACGTTGTTTCTCCCTTCCCACTGGGCACACACTGGTTGAATCAACGTTGTTTCAAAGTAATTTGTTAACGTATTGTGACCTGGAAAATACATTGGATTTGCGAAAATAATCTACGGGGAAAATACATTGGATTTTAAAGGGTATTTTTACCACAGGATTCTGTCAGCATGTATACCTATTTTCAACACAGACAAACATTGTATAAAATATGTTGAATTTGAAACAACGTCAGATCTTCCACGTTATATCCACTATCAGAAAAAACTGTAAGCTGAGCAGCACCTCCTACTGGAGAGTTGATCTGTCTACAGCACCTCCTACTGGAGAGTTGATCTGTCTACAGCACCTCCTACTGGAGAGTTGATCTGTCTACAGCTACCCAGTTGGTCTCCCATCCTGGGTTTTAACTAAGGGCAGCCCTGCTTAGCTTTGATATTAGTCACTGACTACTACCTGACTGATCTGTTAATAACTAAATAGATTCACTGCTCTCGAAGTCATTCCAAAGGGTAGGTTTAACAGAGCAAATGAAATGTAACTATACTTCATAAGTCATACAGTATATCATCAATGATACTAGGCCTATAGCATTTGCGAAGTCATTAACAGCTGTTGTTTCAGTTCCATCCAGGGTTCAACTAAAAACAGACAGTAGATATACAGTAGGCCTATAGGGTTTTAAGCTTTGGTTTATTTCAAATGGAATCTTCAAGTTAAGAATTAATATGTTTAAAGTTAAAGAATAGGACTAAATCAAATCAAATGTTATTTAAAGTGCATTTAACTGTGGTTGTGAATCTAACATATCAATTGTTAATTTGTAGACAAACTGGAAATTGAATTGTGTTTGGTTGTCAATGGACCCAAATATCAACATTTTCAGGAGATGTATAGTCTGCTGTGTTACCTCAACTGAGTAACACATTCATGGCCACATTTTGAGGTTACTGTAACTATAAATGGTTTTCTTATGTAATCATGGAACGCCTGCATGTTCAAGATTGCATGCAAAGGTCGGAGATCTTCACAGAATCTCGAATAGCATTGATCACTTGCACTATGTACTTTTAATGTAATCTCATCTGCAATCCAGGTCATTTGGTTCTGCTGTTAGATGAAGCACTGTGATAACACTTTAAGTTGTTGTATATACAAAATATCTGACATTGTATTCCCATTTGAACTTTGTTGTGCTTTTAAGTAGTTGAAAGTGCAGTGATAACACATTTAGATGACAACTAAACCAAAAATCAGACATTGCTTTTCCATTGGAATTTGGTTGTAGGCTTTCAGATGGTTAAAAACATAGTGATAACACATCGAGAATTCAACCAACTTCTGGCTGTCTTTTTGAGTAGGTGAATAAAGGTTGAAATCTCAATTGATCAACGTCTCTACCAAATATTACCCACATTTCCACGTTGAAATAACGTTGTGTGCTCAGTGGACTGCTTATGTTGATGTGTTGTTAGATGGCAGTTGAATAGGAAATCAAAGGATTAAGAAGCCCGAAATGGCTTTCATTTCCATGGTTCGTTAGATGACAATTCAATAAGAAATCAGAGGTTTAAGAATCCCAAAATGGCTGTCATTTCCATGGTTCGTTAGATGACAATTCAATAAGAAATCCAAGGTTTTGGAAACCACAAATGACTCTCATCACAATGGTTGACAAGTCCAAATAGGATCACTATTTCACACCCCAGATACATGTTGTCCTCATGCAGATGTATTAGTATAGTTGGGTGATTATGATGTGGAAGTGGATGTGTTTTAGTCCTCTTTAAATCTGTCGGCTTGAATTCTCCTTACGCTCTAATGTCTCAGAGAGGTCCGTGCTCAGCTACAAAGTCACATGCTGAAACAGACACTGGGAGACACCCAATCTCTCTCTCTGTGGCTCTGTAAACCATGGTACCATGCATCATTTAGACAGATTCTAGAATTTGACCGTTTGGCTTAAGGTGGTTTGAATAGACTCCAGCAGGATTACGCCTGTATCAGATTTGCTGTTGTAGAATAAACCAAGCCTTTCAGTCAATGAAACAAGTTGCTGATATTTAATACTCTTTGGTATTGTGTTGTAGTGATGACATGGCTATGTTTCAGACAAAGAGAGATGTTGTCTGTTGACGTATGAGACACCTCGGGGGAGCCAGGCGGTGAACTCAGTTGCATCTTCTGACCATTCTCTCCCCATTCAGACAAAGCAGCTGTGTTTGGGTCAGTGTGGCTCCGTGGGGATCGGAGGCCATTCCGTGTCAACCAGGAGAACACTGCCTCTCCACCGCTCCCCCCTGCACTCTAACAAAGCTGCTACATTAATGTTTAATGTGCAACTGATGTACCAAGGTTCCTCACTCTACCCCACTGAGACTGAATTAGAGAGAGAGGGAGATGGAGAGAGTGAGAAGAGAGAGAGAAAGCATTATAGCACTCGCACATAGAGTGCATAGCGAAAGAAAGACTCCTAGAGACTTTCTAAAATGTCAGTAGACATTCTGCAACATCAACTAGAGCCACTGCACATCAGCGGTATAAGGGTCAGCACACAGTGCCTGGCTATGTCTCATCTTAAATGTCACAACTAATATCCATCCTCTACAAAATCAATCCCACCACAATCTGGCACCGAGTCGTTTCCTTCCTTTCCCTCTACACTTTGTCTCTAGCCGTTTTCACAACCACGCCACCAATGGATAGTTTGTCTAAGCACGATGTTGTTGTTTTGTCTGCGTTGTCACTATGTTAATTAACCAATTTTCTTAATAAAATGCAATTTACAGCAATAGGCAAAATAGCATCACAATTTAACATAAATAAGGCCTGAGCACAAAGATAATAGGAGGATACATGAAAAAAGGAAAAGTAGTCATTCATTACATCAGAAGTGGCTGGTGTTGTTGTATTGTTGTGCTGTGACATGTAGTCTAGCGGCTAAGAGCGTTAAGCCAGTAACTGAAAGGTCACTGGTTCGAATCTTCAAGCTGACTAGGTGAAGAATCTGTTGATATGCCCTTGAGCAAGGCACTTAACCCTAATTGCTCCTGTAAGTCACTCTGGGTAAGAGCGTCTGCTAAATGACTAAAATGTCAATGTAAATGTGTGTTGCTGCCCACACTGTGTGTTGACTGAGTACTACACTCTAATGTTACTCTGGTGAGGGTTATGTTATCGAGCCCTGTAGGCTGCAGAGAGAGACAGAGGGGCGGAGAGAGAGAGAGAATTTCCTCATTATCTGAAAACCACTAAGGGCCCACATCACTTGTGCCTTGGTATTAGGTACTTGGTACTGGAGGGGTACAGGGGACAGAGGGTACAGGGGAAAGATAAGAGGCACTGGGGTACAGGGGAAGGGGCTCAAAGGGGCATATGGGGTCTTGTGTGCCTCTCAGTCTCTGAGGCAGGGCCTCTCCAAAGGAACAATGTAATGACTGCCTGTCTCTCTGAGAGGATCTTGGACATTGGGTCAACCATTTACTGTACCGCTGCTGTGGTTGTCTTGACCATGTATGGTCAGAACCTGGAACAGGACCAGGAGCGGTCGTAGTGACAAGGCCTTGGGTGAACATGAGATGATGGTGTGTGTGTGTGTGTGTGTATGTCTGTCTGTCTGTCTGGGTTTCAAGCTTTTTCTCTTCTCCATTCACTCCTCCTGCCTCCAGTCTCACACGCCAATGTCCCTGTTTATTATTGTAATATCCTCTTCTGTATTGTATTGGGGTCTGATGGCTGGGTGGAGAGACAGTTGGCAGGAGAGGAGGAGTGACGTTTGGGAGGAGAGATGGTTGGGAGGAGAGGAGGAGAAGAGGAGGGGAAGAGTGACGTTTGGGAGGAGAGGAGGAGAAGAGGAGGGGAGGAGAGATATGTTGGGAGGAGAGGAGTATCTGAAGGGAAAGAAAGGAGGGGAGGAGCATGGTTGGGGAGAGAGGAGCGAGGCGAGAGGAGGGGAGGAGTGAACGGTTGGAGGAAGGAGGAGAAGCGGAGGGGAAGAAGTGACGTTTGGAGGAGAGGAGAGGAGAAGAGGAGGGAGGGACAGTGACGGTTTGGGCCGGAGAGATGGTTGGGAGAGAGAGAGAGGTTGCGGAGGAGAGGAGGAGAAGAGAGGGGAGGAGAGATGGTTGGGAGGAGAGGAGGAGAAGAGGAGGGGAGGAGTGACGTTTGGGAGGAGAGGAGGAGAAGAGGAGGGGAAGAGTGACGTTTGGGAGGAGAGGAGGAGAAGAGGAGAGGAGGAGTGGAGGAGAGAAGGTAATGAAATTACTTTAATGTCAGGCTCTGCTCAGAACTGGCATTTCTCTCCTCACAGTTCAGTTCTCTGCTGTTGAAATATTTCAGCTCGGGGGCTGAATCCTCTCAATATAACCTTTAATTATGAATATGTAGCTGTCACCACCAAACAGCCTGTTTGCCTGTACCAACTAAGCTGCTGAGTACTTAAAGTGGTTCAGCGTGAGATGAGACTAGCTGGCTGCTATATAGATGGAGAGTCTCATGTATTAAAATGATGTAGTTTAATAAGGTATAGCCAGTTGGGTGCTTTACAGACAGGTAATGATGGCCAGAAGAGATGAGTCAGTCACTAGGGTCTTAGTGATATCTCCTGCTGGATGGGAACGTGAAGTTAGCCTCGGTGAATGCTGCTAGACCATCAGGGGTATTTGTGTGTGTGCGTGTGTGTGGTGTGTCTATGTGCTTATGATTGTGCGTATGTGTGTGACCGCATTCGTGCTCATTGACTTTCCTCATACAAAGAATATTTAGGGAGCGGTGAAAAAATAAACATTCATTAGCAGTGGAAGTCATTAGTCAAACCAAGAGAGAAGGAGGGAGGGAGAGGCCGAACGAGGAAGGAGTGAAGTAAGTGATGGAAAGGGAGAGATGAATATAGGTTGATGTGTCGTTTACATTGATTTATGTCCAGACCAATAACTGTATTCCGTTTTATTAGGAGTTATATGAGCCCCTTAGTAATGGGACTGCTATTGCACACATAACACCTTTTGAAATTATATGATGATATCCCATTTAAACGCAACAGTTTACAGAGGGGTGAACAGACAGCCAGCGTTTTGATAACCAGTAATCATTTGTAATACACAACACCCTCCCTTATCTTCTATGGGTCATCTATGCATATGGAAATAATGCTATTTGCCTTCACACAGCCTAGGAAGTTAGGACTGGTTAGGAAGCAGATAATACAGGAAGACATTTGTATTCATTACTGTACAGTACACTGCAGTCCACCTCTGTCTTCCTCCCTCTCTCTCTCTCTCTCTCTCTCTCTCTCTCTCTCTCTCTCTCTCTCTCTCTCTCTCTCTCTCTCTCTCTTCGCTCTCTCTCTCTCTTCTCTCTTCTCTACTCTCTCTCTCTCCTCCCTCCGCTCCCTGTGTCCCTCCCTCGCCTCCCGCTCCCTCCCTCCCTCCCTCCCTCCTCCTCTCCTCTCTCGTCTCTCTCTCTCTCTCTCTCCCTCCTCCCTCCCTTCCCATCCCTCCTCCCTCCCTCCCTCCCTCCCCTCCCTCCTCTCTCCTCTCCTCTGTCTCTGTCTCTGGTGCCCAGAGAATCGTTAGTGGGGTGGTGTGCAAGTGCCCGATGGACAGGGACAGAAGAAAGGCACTGAACTATTATTAACCATGTTTAATGACAGTGAAGCCAAGGCCATGTTGTTTAACTTACTACACATAAGAATGCGACATGACAAATGTCATTAGCATAGGGGACATGGAGGGAGAAGTCAGCAAAGAGTAGGAAGAAGTGGCCGATAAGAGCAAAATGGAGTGGAAAGAGGCGAGGGATGGAGCGATCGAGGGAGCCAAGACAGAGGGCTGGATAAAGCAGCAAGCAGTATGGAGAGAGAGAGAAAGAGAGACCAGTGGACGGTATAGAACAGTGGGTTTCAGTCTGATTCAAGGGCCATGTAAGTACAGGTGATATCCATTTTTGCAGGGAAAGCAATTTTGTCATTCATTTATTAATAGGACAGTTGAGTGTGCTGTGTATAACAGACTATGGGTGTGAGATAGTGTTGAGGGTGTGCTTACAGATAGTGATGTGTGTGTTACAGTATAGTGAGTGTGTGTGTTACGATAGTAGGTGCAGTGTGGTCGTTACAGAGTAGTGATGTGTGCGTCGTTAGCAGATAAGTGAGTATGCTGTGTTACAGATAGTGAGTGTGCGTTTACCAGAATAGTGAGTGTGCATTGTCTACAGATAGTGAGAGTGTGTGAGTTACAGATAGTGAGTGTGCGTTTACAGATAGTGTGTGCTGTGTGTGTGTGTTACAGATAGTGAGTGTGTGAGTTACAGATAGTGTGTTGTGTGTTACAGATTAGAGAGTGTGTGTGTTACAGATAGTGAGTGTCGCGTGTTACAGTAGTGTATGTGTGTGTGTGTTACAGGTAGTGAAGATGTGTGTGTTACAGATAGTGGAGTGTGTGAGTTACAGATAGTGAGTTGCGTGTTACAGATAGTGTGTGTGTTGCTGTGTGTTAACAGTAGTAGTGTGTGTGTTGTTTACAGATAGTGAGTGTGTGTGTTACAGATAGTGCGTGTGTGAGTTACAAAATAGTGAGTGTGCGGATGTGTTACAGATAGTGATGTGCGTGTTACAGATAGTGAGGTTACAGAGTGTGTAGTTGTTACAGATAGTGAGTGTGCGTGGTTAAGATCGTGAGTGTGTTCAGATAGTGAGTGTGTTACAGATAGTGAGTGTGTTACAGGTAGTGTGTGTGTGTACAGATAGTGAGTGTGCGTGTTACAGATCGTGAGTGTGTTACAGAATAGTGGGTGTTGTTACAATAGTGAGTGTGTTACAGATAGTGAGTGTGTTACAGATAGTGTTATAGGAACTGGTTAGGATAGTGAGATATGCGTGTTACAGAGTAGTGTGGTGAGTGTGGACGTGTGTTACAGATAGTGAGTGTGCATGTTACAGATAGTGAGGTGTGTGGTTACAGATAGTGAGTGTGTGGTTACAGATATAGTGTGTGTGTTAAGATAGTGGTGTGTGTGTTAGTCAGGTATTAGTGAAGTAGTGTGGGTGAGTTACAGATAGTGTGTGTGGTGTGTTACAGATAGAGAGTGTGTGTGTTACAGATAGTGGTGTTGTGGTGTTACAGTAGTGAGTGTGTGTGTAATTGGCTGTAGTACAGATAGTTAGTGTGTGGAGTTACAGATAGTGTGTGTGTGTGAGTACAGATATGAGTGAGAGTGTCATGTGTTACAGATAGTGAGTGTGCGTGTTACAATAGTGTTGTGTGTGTGTGTGTGTACAGGTAGTGGAGTGTTGTGTGTTACAGATAGTGAGTGTGTGAGTTACAGATAGTGAGTGTGCGTGTTAACGAGTAGTGTGTGTGTAGTGTTACAGGTCAGGTGTAGCCGTGAGCGTTGTTGTGTGTGTTACAGATAGTGAGTGTGTGTGTTACAGATAGTGAGTGTGCGTGTTACAGATAGTGAGTGTGTTACAGATAGTGAGTGTGTTACAGATAGTGAGTGTCTTACAGATAGTGAGTGTGTTACAGATAGTGAGTGTGTTACAGATAGTGTGCGTGTTACAGATAGTGCGCGTGTTACAGATAGTGAGTGTGTTACAGATAGTGAGTGTGTTACAGATAGGGAGTGTGTTACAGATAGTGAGTGTGTTACAGATAGTGAGTGTGCACGGTGCGCCTATGTTCTTTTCAATACAATTCAACTACAATGCAGCACTAGCAGCCATTTAAGTGAGGACAAGAGCGCTCCAAAGCGAGGCCATTGTCAGAGCAGAGCAGATCTGGAAGCCTGTTTCTCTCTGCCGACTAGCTGCGATGAGACAGGGAGAGAGAGAGAGAGACAGGGAGAGAGAGAGACAGGGAGAGAGAGAGGGAGAGGGAGGGAGACAGGGAGAGAGAGAGACAGGGAGAGAGGGAGAGAGAAAGAGAGGCTGCAGTAATTGTACTACTAATAGATTTTTGTCTGCAGCCGGGGACTGAAAGGGAATTGCTGTGACATCCTCTCTCTCTCTCTTTCTTTGAGGTTTGGACCACAGTGTCACTGCAGACGAAAGTGTAGTGTTAATTACATTATCCAATGAGCACAGAGCGGCAGAATTGGATGACCTGAGTAACAAGCTATCACAGCCAGGGTTAATTGAAACACAGACAGAGCTGGTAAACAACCTGAGGGAAGTGAAGAGTGTATTCTCTATTCCAGGAGAAAGAAGCAAACAAACACGTTTTCACAGGATGACTAACTCAGCTCCACAGCACACAGCGTGATGTCAGAGATAGAAATGGGTTTTGGCTACCTGCCCTTGATGGAAGATCTAAAGAGCCTTGGCTGTTTCTGAGGTGTTCCATAGAAGGATTGGCAAATTGACAAGGAACTAGTCCTCTAATGGAAGTGACTCAATGTTCTTTGTAGATAACAGCCTTATCATAATCATCATCTTCATCACCATCATCATCAGCAACGTGATCCACCAGTCTACCAGTTAGTCAAGTTTACAGATATGTGCGTGGCTGTCGCTTGTGTGAGTGTGCGTGTGCACCCCTCTCCTGTCTGTTTGACTCGTCTGAAGACCCTGTTCATCATGACAGCAGCCCCATGGGGCGACGCCCGCCCACACATTGCATTCTGGGAAGCAGACGGAGTGTTTGTGTTCTGCTGTCAGTGAAGGCGGTTCTGTCTCTCTGATGATGAATAAAACAGGAACCCTTTTCAGAGCGGCAATCTGAGTGGTTTAATGTGTGTTTGGGTGCCGTCCTAAAATGATTTGAAATAGCTCTGCCCAGTGGATGGGTTTGCGTCATGGTGTGAGAGTTCCCATTTTCAGTGTGTGTGTGTGTGTCGAGGTGAAAGGTCATTCACATTCCATCAAGGTGTGTTGTTGACCACTTCATGGTCTGCTGATATATGTGGTCGTCTGACACACCTGCCCTCACTAAAGCCAAACAGCTCAGAGAGTATCAGTGTGTACTGTAGCAGGGCTCCATGGTGAACAGTCCTACTGTGACAGATGGATGCCCTGTGGGTCATTCCACCTCAAAAAACACAAGATGAGGATTTCCACACCCACCATCTCAGATTGTTATTTTTCTGTAGTTATGAAAAAATATGATTAGCATTCTTGGAACATTATTTTATCTCTGAGAAATTAAGGTTATTGATTGCATCCAAATTGGCCGTTTTAATTGAGAGAATTCAGATAATATTCAATTAATATAGTACCCAACATCTGATTTGGACCAACCTTCTTCCTAGTAATGAGTAAGACATAAGGAATCCGCAAAGAATTGTCCAGCGCCACCCACGGCAACAACCAGTATACAGTATCAGTTCTTTATGTATGACAAGTAGTATGAAGCTATGGCTTGGAGTATTGCTTCTCCGTATTATGTAATGTATTCCCTGTGAATCTGGTGAGGTTTTTTTCTCCCTGTTCAGAGAAATTAGTAATTGAAGTTGCTTGCATTATTTACTATAAAGTAGTGTGAAAGGACCAGGTTTTTGATGCCGCTATTCTTGGTGTACCTCCACACTCTTTTATCCATTGCAACTTTGGGTAGGAAACCAATAGATTTGGCTCATTGTGGAAATAAAATCCCCACATAATGACAATGCACTACATGGTATGTGGACACCCCTTCAAATTAGTGTATTCGGCTATTTCAGCCAAACCCGATGCTGACAGATGTATAAAATCAAGCACACTGCCATGCAATCTCCATAGAGCAACATTGGCAGTAGAATGGCCTTACTGAAGAGCTCAGTGACTTTCAACGTGGCACTGTCATAGGATGCCACCTTTCCAACAAGTCAGATTGTCTAATTTCTGTCCTGCTAGAGCTGCCCCATCTGTCCTCGTCTGTCCTCGGTTAAAACACTCACTAGCGAGTTCCAAACTGTCTCTGGAAGCAACATCAGCACAATAACTGTTCGTCCGCAGCTTCATGAAATGGGTTTGCATGGCCGAGCAGCCGTTACACAAGCCTAAGATCAGCATGCACAATGCCAAGCTTTGGTTGTAGTGGGGTTAAGCTCCCTGCCATTGGACTCCGGAGCAGTGGAAACACGTTCTCAGGAGTGGTGAATCACGCTTCACCATCTGGCAGTCTTACAGACAAATCTAGGTTTGGCGGATGCCAGGAAAACGCTACCTGCCCGAATGCATAGTGCCAACTGTAAAGTTTTGTGCAGGAGGAATAATGGTCTGGGGCTGTTTTCATGTTTCAGGCTAGGCCCCTTAGTTCCTATGAAGCGAAATGTAAACACTACAGCATACAATGACATTCTAGACAATTCTGTGCTTCCAACATTGTGGCAACAGCTTGGGGCAGGCCCTTTCCTGTTTCAGCATGACAATGCCCCCGTGCATGAAGCGAGGTCCATACAGAAGTGGTTTGTCGAAATCGGTGTGGAAGCAATGTTCCAACATCTAGTGGAAAGCCTTCCCAGAAGAGTGGAGGCTGTGATAGCAGCAAAGGGGGGACCAACTCCATATTAGTGTCCCTAATTTTGGAATGAGATGTTCGACGAGCAGGTGTCTACATACTTTTGTGTAGTGTACCATCCTCACAATTCAAGCCAGTCCTCCGTAAAAACAATTCAGTGTGTCCTTCTCTTGGCAACCTACAAATGTAGGATCTTAACTATTTTCTTGCTGAGAATTTTCCTTCACAGCAGGAAATGCAAACTTGTAGTGTATTTCAGTTTTTACAAGTACTTTAAAGTTTGGAATTTCCATTAAAAAATGTCAGACTTTATTTGCTCTAATGAAAAATGTATCACCCCAACAAAAATATACATTCATTATATATATAATCCACATAATAATTCACATTTCCTGCTGTAGCAAACTGGCTCAAATTAAGATCCTATATCTCCCTATGCAATTCTCATATGAAGATTTTTCCTGTAAGCCCAAAACTTTGATGGAGAAATGGGCTAGGGACTAAAATGTTGTGACAACCCTCGTAAAATAATTAATTGCATGGTAATCTTATGTTTTTCAATAAAATGATCAGGAAACAGCTCTATATGTACAGTATTTTGATTAGTACCATTAAACCCAACACAACCTAATACCATTACAATTGCAGAACACTATACTGTGTGTGTTTGGGACTTTGAAGACCATTGAAGACCATTAGAAACCATAACACTTAAACCATTTGAACTGCTGTAGCTTAATGGTTTGCTTATTCACCAGGAAAGGTCTAACAGTAACTCATCCAGATCTGTTTTGAAGGGAATAAACCACACACAAAGGGTCCGTTTTCCTGGAAAAAGATCAAGCTTAAAAGAAGGACAAACTAATTTGCTTTCATGGAGAACTGGCTTGAATTGTGAGGATGACCACACAATTTATTTTCATCATGATCCAAATCTATTGGTTTTCTACTCAAAAGGAAATCAACGGAAATGTTGTGATCTTTTTAATTAACACCGGAGACCAACAAAATGGATAAAAGAGTGTGGCGGTATAGCAAGAACAGCGGCACCAAGTGGTCAAAACCTGGTACCGTCACACTACTTTATGGTAAATAATGCAAGCGACTTCAATTACTAATTTCTCTAAACATGGGAAAACAACCATCACCAGATTTAGAATAAATACATTACATAGTATGGAGAAGCAATACTGTAAGCCACAGCTTCATACCACTTGTCAAACATAGAGAACTGATACTGTATACTGGTTGTTGGGTTGGGATTGGCATGGGGTGTGGGGGTCCGTGGGTGTCTGTTTATCTTTTTGAGGGGGATTCCTTATGTCTTACTCATTTCTAGGAAGACGTTTAGTCCAAATCGGATGTTGGGTACTATATTAATTGAATATTATCTGAATCCTATACATTAAAATGTCCAATTAGGGTGCAATCAATTAGCTTAATTTTTCATATATAAAATGACATTTCAACAAAATAATGTTTCAGGAATGCCAATCTTACCTGTTTCTAACTACAGAAATAATTTCGGAACAATCTGAGATGGTGGGTCAAGACTTGCTGAACTGACATGGAATGATTCCTGTGTCCACAATCTGATGAAAACGATGTGTCTGACGGGACCATGACATGGCAGGGTGGGGTCAGATGAGGAGTGTTTCAATATACCATGGTTTTTTTCAAAAAAGTTTGTTGCAGGGCGGTTGGTTGGTGGTTGTGCGTGCGTGCGTGCGTGCGTGCGTGCGTGTGTGTGTGTGTGTGTGTGTGTGTGCATGGTGCTTTGAGGTAGAGGGGGCACAGTGTGGCAGCTGGTTAGGATCAGCCGGTCACCCGTGATCAGAGCAGTGGGATCCAGAGCACCAGGTGGCTGGTCTTCATACACAGCTACAGTATGTTGGCACAGGCACCCTGGGAAACACCACAACATGAGAGACAGAGAGACGGACATCAGGGGAGGGAGGGAGACATATACATGCGCGTGCCAAAGATAGGCCATCACAAAGATGACACCTTCCTGCCACTAACACTAAATTATATGACACCACATTTCTCATGAAACACACCACTTTTTATTTAATACCAGTTTCCTAGATATGGCTTTCCAATCCCTTTCTGAGTGTATTTGAGTTTATTGAGTGTCCTCTCTCTTCACTTCCCCGCTGCAGGGGGTTAGGCTCTCATTATGAACAGCATGATAATCTGTACCTTCCCAGAGCCTTGGATCTACTGCTCTGTTTATTCCTACAGATAGGTATGAGACAGTGATAGGTATGAGACAGTGATAGGTATGAGACGGTGATAGGTATGAGACGTGATAGGTATGAGACGGTGATAGGTATGAGACGGTGATAGGTATGAGATACCATGTTTTCAAAAAAGTCTGTTGCAGGCGTTGGTTGTGGTTACTGTGTGCGTGACGTGCGGCGTGCGTCGTCTGTGTGCTGGTTGTGGGTGTTGTGTGCAGTGTTGAGGTAGCACGGGCACAGTTGGCAGCTGGTTAGGATCACCGTCACCGTTGATCAGAGCAGTGGGATCCAGAGCACCAGGTGGCTGGTCTTCATACACAGCTACAGATGTTGGGCACAGGCCACCCTGCGGAACACCACCAACATAGAGAACAGAGAGACGGACATCAGGGTGAGGAGGGAGGACATATACATGGCTTGCCAAAATAGGCCATCACAAAGATGAACACCTCCTGCCACTACACTAAATTAATGAACCCACATTTCTCATGAAACACACCACTTTTTATTTCAATACCAGTTCCTAGATATGCTTCCAAATCCCTTTCTGAGTGTATTTGAAGTTTATTGAGTGTCCTCTCTCTCACTTCCCCCGCGCAGGGGTTAGGCTCTCATTATTTGAACACATGAAATCTGTACCTTCCCAGACCCTTGGATCTACTGCTCTGTTTATTCCTACAGATAGGTATTGAGACAGTGGATAGGTATGAAACAAGTGATAGGTATGAGACGGTGATGTATGAGACTGATAGACGTATGAGACAATGCTTAGACTATAAGGTATGAGACGGTGGTATGAGACGTATAGGTATAGACGGTGGATAGTATTAGTAGTGAATTTGAAGGACGGTAGATAGTAGGACTGATAGGTTATGAGACGTGATAGGTAAAGAACGTGTGATAGTTTATAGAACGGTGATATATGAGCGTTGTATAGGTATGAGCTTGTGATAGCGTATGAGACCTGATATGGTATGAGCCCTTTGAGTAGGTATATGAGCCTGTGATAGGTATGCTTTGTATGAGACGGTGATAGGTAGAAACATGATAGGGTATGAGACAGGATAGGCATAGGACATGACTAGCTTGAACCGAGGGTGTGTAGATCGATGAGGTAGGATTTTTAGACAGGATAGACCCCAGTTCCAAGGTATTGTCTTATCAGGCAAACACTTCACTTACTAACATATTCACTTTACCATGCTTTACTACCACTCACTTTACTTACCACGTCACTATTACTTACCATGTCCCTTACTACCACTGTCAACTTATTACCATGTCACTTTACTACCATGTCCCTTTACTACCAATGTCACTTTATTACAATTCACTTACACCACGTCACTTTACTACCAGCTCACGTTTACTACCACGTCACTTTACTACCATTTCCCTTTACGACCACATCCCATACTACCATGTCACTTACTACCACGTCACTACTACCACGTCACTTACTAACATGTCACTCACTACCACGTCACTTTACTACCATGTCACTTACTACCACGTCACTTTACTACCACCGTCACCTTTACTACCACGTCCCTTTACGTACCTGTCACTTTACTCCATGCACTTTACTACCATGTCACTTTACTCCCACGTCCCATTACTACACGTCACTTACTACCACGTCACTTTACTACCATTCACTTTACTACCATGTGCACTTTATCTACCACGTCACAACAATACCACGTCCCTTTTACTACCATGGTCACTTTATCCCACGTCACTTTACTACCACGTTCACTTACACCACGTCGCTATACTACACGTCACTTTACTTACCATGTTACTTTACTACCAGGTCACTTACTACCACGCCCTATTACCACGTCCACTTTACTACCACGTCACTATACTACCACGTCCACTTACACCAACGTCCCTTTACACCACGTCACTTACACACGTCCCATACTACCACGTCACTTTATTACCACTCACGTTACTACCACGTCACTTACTACCACGTCCCTTATTACCACTCCTCCCTTCTAACTACCCATTCCTATTTACTTACCTGTCACTTTTCTACCACCAACTTTACTACCACGTCCCATTACTACCACTCACTTTACTACCACGTTCCCTTACTACACGTCCCTTTACTACCCAGTCCTATTACTACCATGTCACTTTACTACTATGATCATTGCTTCTTATCCATCTAGTCCATTTACATTAACAAGCACAGTGGAGAAGTGGACATTAAGTTGCTTAGACCTGATTTCTTGTCGGTCTGGTGTGTTGTGTGTGTTACATGGTGGT
>NC_036856.1:34995255-34996704 GCF_002910315.2 Salvelinus sp. IW2-2015 | reverse complement strand
GTGTGTGTGTGTGTGTGTGTGTGTGTGTGTGTGTGTGTACGTGTGTGCGCAAATGTGTAGTGTGTCATGTATATGTATGTGTGAATGTGCATGTCTCTATCTCATTCCTTAGCATATCCAGTCTGTCTCTATCATACATTTATACATGTGGCCAGTCCAGACCAGCCCCAGACACAGGTTGGCATTTGAAGGTCAGCCATTAGCATGATGTTCCTGATGGTATTAGCTTCCTCCACCACCACAGGGCTAACAGCATTGATTAGACTACAAAGCAGAAAACTACCAAGCTAAACTGTCTTTGTCGTCAGTACTGACACATAACGGTTAAAGAATTGAAAGAGAATGAAGAGAAGAAATGAAAGAGAAATAAAATGTGTTATCTTTGTCGGTGTGTCAATGGTGGAGAGAAAATGATGAAAGAAAGGATAGACTATATGAATGAAATAAGCTAGTAGCTGAAGTGGGCTGTTTACTATATGTCTCTTCTTCCTTTGTCATAGTTTATGTTGCCATTGACTACAGAATGAAACAGCGAGGTAGCTAGTGTCTGTTACAGTCATGTCTTTTGTATGGGATGGATCTACTACAGTACACCATCATGGTGTCTTGGTTCACAGCTAGCTGCCAAGTGGAGGATAATATAGGAAGCTGATATCGACCTGGTTAGGAAGATCAAATCAAATGTATTTTTAAAGTCCGTTTTACATCAGCAGATGTCACAAAGTGCTTATAAACAAACCCAGCCTAAAATCCCAAACAGCAAGCAAGGCAGATATAGTAGCACGGTGGCCAGATGAGTCATTCTAATGAAGTTAATGGATAATGTGGATAGTGTGTGTGTTAGGGTTGAATATTTGACAAATGTTCCATCCCGAGAATAAATCACTTTTCTCCCGGCTAACCCAGTATTTCCCGCCAAAACCAGAAGTGTAATTCAAAAGCATTATAAAGCATATACTGTAAATGTGGACTTGATTAGAGCTTTGATCAGCATGAACATTCTAACCTGATGCTACCTGAGCCTGATGAGTCATATATTAAATACATTTTATGAGCCCTACATTAATAACATGTAATGAGCCCAAACCCAATAAAGCCCAAATGATTGTGCCATTATCAAATCAAAATCAAATCAAATTGTATTTGTCACATGCAACATGTAGACCTTAACATGAAATGCTTACTTACAAGCCCTTAACCAACAATGCAGTTCAAGAAAGAGAGTTAAGAAAATATTTACTAACGAAACTAAAGTAAAAAATAAAATAAAAAGTAACACAATAAAATAACACTACCAAGGCTACAGTATATACAGGGTGTACCGGTACCAAGTCAATGTGCGGGGTACAGGTTACAAATACAATACATCTACATATATAGTCTACTGCACATTACGCACAACAGTAAAACAGAAAAGTGAAAGTGACGTGGTAGTAAAGTGACATGGTA
>NC_036856.1:34963221-34994105 GCF_002910315.2 Salvelinus sp. IW2-2015 | reverse complement strand
TAAAGTGACATGGTAGTAAAGTGACGTGGTAGTAAAGTGACGTGGTAGTAAAGTGACATGGTAATAAAGTGACATGGTAATAAAGTGACATGGTAGTAAAGGGACATGGTAATAAAGTGACATGGTAGTAAAGTGATGTGGTAGTAAAGTGACATGGTAGTAAAGGGACATGGTAGTAAAGTGACATGGTAGTAAAGTGATGTGGTAGTAAAGGGACATGGTAGTAAAGTGACATGTTTTTGAGGATCTGAGGACCCATGCCAAATCTTTTCAGTCTCCTGAGGGGGGATAGGTTTTGTCGTGCCCTCTTGGTGTGCTTGGACCAAGCTCTCAACCTGCTCCACTACAGCCCCATCGATGATAATGGGGGCGTGCTCGGTCCTCCTTTTCCTGTAGTCCACAATCATCTCCTTAGTCTTGATTACGTTGAGGTAGAGGTTGTTGTCCTGGCACCACACGTCCAGGTCTCTGACCTCCCTATAGGCTGTCTCATCGTTGTTGGTGATCAGGCCTAGCACTGTTGTGTCATTGGCAAACTTAATGATGGTGTTGGAGTCGTGCCTGGCCGTGCAGTCATGAGTGAACAGGGAGTACAGGAAGGAACTGAGCACGCACCCCCGAGGGGCCCCCGTGTTAAGGATCAGCGCGGCGGATGTGTTGTTACCTACCCTTACCACCCGGGGCGGCCCTTCAGGAAGTCCAGGATCCAGTTGCAGAGGGAGGTGTTTAGTCCCAAGGCATGATTAATGCCTAAGGAAATGCATTTCCATGTAGGGCTGTTGCGGTGACCGTATACCACCACACCGGCGGTCACGAGTCATGAAGGCAGTTCAATTCCACATGACCATTTAGTCATGGTAATTAGGCTTCTCCAAGCTCTGATGCTGCTGATGGTCATTAGTAACCTACCAAACTTGCTAACTGCCTGGTACTCAGCACTATATTGTCCCTCTAATCACTCTGACATCAATGCAAAAGTAATAGAACATCTAATTAAGCACTTCATGAGTGCCCATGAGCTCATGTTGCGCAATTTTCCTATAGGCTATGGAATTGCGTGAGAAAACACAGTGATGGCCTCTATTAAAAATAGCGGGATCTCATCAGCTTTCTATAGGCTAGGCCTACTATATTTATTTCTCAACATTCCTAAAATCAAGCACTGTAAGGATCGATGCTGGAGTACAGAAGCAGGTACGGAGAGTCAAACATTTAATCGGAACAGACATGGAATAAGACAGGACCAGTGTCAGCACACGGGTATACAAGGACATATGACAATCAATGCTGAAGCGGCAAACAGAGCGGGGGAACAGACAGATATAGGGGAGGTAATGACAGAGGTGATTGAGTCCAGGTCCAGGTGAGTCCAATAACCGCTGATGCGCGTGACAGGGGAAGGCAGGTGTGCGTAATGATGGTGTCAGGAGTGCGTAATGCTGGGGAGCCTGGCGCCCTCGAGCGCCAGGGGGGCAGAATGGGAGCAGGCGTGACAAGCACATTGCTTATCTTTACAACAGGAGTATAGCCTACCTGGCTGACATGAAAATAAACCACGGGGAAATGCGTCCTCCATTTGCTATTTAAGTGCATAGATTACATGTTTTTTTCCGCTGCCCCTGTTTCAATACAGGTGCATGATAATGGTCCATTCTAAATCAAAACTAATTTCACATATATTATTTAGTATACGTAAAGACAATATTAAATCAATAATAGCCTGATGAGTGACAATATTAGCCTTGTGAATGATATATTATCACTTGTGATGCTGGGCATCATTCACAAGTCAAGAAACAATGCCTTTTTTTCTCTACTTTTTCTAATCACACACCTCATGTAGCCTAGCCCATAGGCCTATATGGTTTGTATCACAACTAAAGTGGCCAAATAACATTAATCCGCTTTACAAGGGGTGTGGAGCCTAACTGGCATATATAAGCAGCGCTTGAGTTTCATGTTTGGGGAAGATAATTTTCACCATAAAAATACACCTTTATAATAAAAGCATGACATGCATAATATATTTGCGGTCACTTTTGATAATAGTTTTCCCGCTAATGGAACATTTGTGCTTATAGCCTACTGCTATGTGCACATTGCTGCTCTTAAAAGGTGAAGAAATAGCCTGATAGTTTATCAACATTTAAAGTATAACGTACTGATATGTTGTGTCAGCCACATTGCGTAAAAAAGTTTTGGGGATGCGAGTGGTTGTATTCATTTGGGATCTATCGCACAGAGTAGAATAGGTGAACTTTTGTATTATGAGGAATAGTAGATTGACATAGGCTAGTGCTTATGCTGTTTGTTAGTCCTACTCATCTTGTTGGCTGATGAAAAGTAAATGAGAACAGTTCTTCCGATATCTTCAATATGCACCGCGGAGAAAGGTGTACCTGTGAGAAAGACCCGATCAGGTGATGGAGAGCCATGTGAGTGAGAGGTGCTTCAGAGCGCGCAGCACTCAGGGAGGAAGGCACAGCGCAGCACTCAGGGAGGAAGGCACAACGCAGCACTCAGGGAGGAAGGCACAACGCAGCACTCAGGGAGGAAGGCACAACGCAGCACTCAGGGAGGNTCAGGGAGGAAGGCACAACGCAGCACTCAGGGAGGAAGGCACAACGCAGCACTCAGGGAGGAAGGCACAACGCAGCACTCAGGGAGGAAGGCACAGTGCAGCACTCAGGGAGGAAGGCACAACGCAGCACTCTGGGCCATTGGCACAGCGGCCACTGGCCACAAAAGGCATGGATTTTTTTAGGGTGCATTACGGCCACACAAAGGGGATGACGCATTGAAATTCGAGGCATTATCAAGTCCTTGTCAAATCATGCCTTTCAAGCTACTTTTTTCAAATCGTCATTAGTCGCATCATGCAGCCTTACAATGTATTAAAAATCAAAACAGAGCAACGTTTGTAGAACAACTAAAGTGACATTAATAACTCTAACTTAAGCATGTAGGAATACCTATTTCTTTGTTAACTGCTCAACACAGAATAGCCGCACTCCTTCAAATCATTTGGAGAAAATATTCATTCTATTTTATACAGCTTTGTTCAGTTGTATTCTTCATACTATAAAATAATGCCACGGAATTCTAAGCAAATCTTGTCTGCTAAATGAACCAGTGTAGCCCACAGCCATTTGGCATAGACAGATCAGGACCTAACATAAGGACAACTCAGAGTATGCTATTCTGGTCTTCTGAAATAGACTACATTTTCTTCATATCATGTTTCTTTAGACCTGTCTAAAATAATTAATGGATTTATTGTGAAGGTGTAGGCTATATTACATGGATTTATTATATATTTTTAAATGTAGATTTAAATGTAGATGCTTCAGTGGCTTGTAGGCTATGTGTGGAAGCCAGGAGATGCTAAATGTGTTTATGTTAATTATTGTCAATTGCCGTGAGACTGAGAGTTATTTGCTTGATAATCACCATCTGACAGAATGTCGTTACCGCCACAGCCCTACTTCCATGTGTCCTATCTGTGCTTGGATTTTAAAAAAGGGCCAGGAAAAGTATGGCTTCGTTCCCACAACCAATGTAAAACCAAAACATATGTTCCCACAACTTCCAAAGAACCCAATGTGCTTGCTGGGGATGCTCCATAGTGAATGCTGTGTTAAACTGGAGTACATTGTGTAGTCATCACTAATGCAGAGTAAACAGAGAGATGTATTTTCCTCCTCACTGCATGATGCATTATTCACACTTAATTTACAGAGATGTTCCGAACAAACATAGGTGCACACATAAACCCTGTGCACACGCACACACTCTACTGAGTCACTCCATCAGTCGTCAGCATCCAATCATGTGTTTATCTCGTCTCTCTCCACTCTATCATCTCGTTACATTCACTTGATCGCCTCATTGACTAATGCTTCCATCCTATCTGTTCTCTGTTATCTCAATTGAATCTATCTACTGAAGAGATTGAATTTGATTAATCCAGAGGGATTGGTGGCGGTTTACATCTGTCTCTGTCTCTCTCCGTCTCTGTATCTGTCCCTGTCTGTTCTTATCTCTGCCTCCACTCGGTTTCTGACTGTGTATCTGTCCCTGTCTGTTCTTATCTCTGCCTCCACTCGGTTTNCCTGTCTGTTCTTATCTCTGCCTCCACTCGGTTTCTGACTGTGTATCTGTCCCTGTCTGTTCTTATCTCTGCCTCCACTCGGTTTCTGACTGTGTTTCTGTCTCTGTCTGTCTCTCTCCTTTTTGCTTCTATATCTCTCCACCTACCTCGTTCTCAGCCATGTCTCTCTGTCTCAGCCTCTGTGTCTGCCTTTGTCCCTGTCACTGCCTCTTTCTCTGCCCTGTCTCTGCTTCTGTCCCTGTCTCTGCCTCTGTCTCTATTCTCTGTCTTTCTCTGCCTCTACTCCCTTTATCTGCCTCTACTCCCCCTCCCTGCCACTGTCCCTGTCCCTCCTCTGTCCCTGCCTCTGTGAGATGTCTCTGTCCCCCAGTCATACTCTGCTCCTCCCTGTGTATGTGATAAAGACTGAGAGGGGGAGAGAGAGAGAGAGAGAGAGAGAGAGAGAGAGAGAGAAGAGAGAGAGAGGATCGAGAGAGGAGGGGATGAGAAGGGAAAACAGAAGAGGGAAAGAAGAAGAGAGATCTAGGTAGGAGATATGACTGGGTACCCACAGCTAAACATTAGCCTTGGTGGAGGAGAGAGAGAGAGGGAGAGAGAGAAAGGAAGGAGGGAGAGAAGAGAGAGAGAGAGGAAAGGGAGAGAGAGGAGAGGGGAGACGAAAAAGTGACTGGTACCCACAGCATGCATTACCTTGGTGGAGGAGAGAGTAGTGAGAGAGAGAGAGAGAGAGAGAGAGAGAGAGAGAAAGAGAGAGAGAGAGGGAATAATGGATTAGAGCAGCTTAACGATGCTAATGATGATCAAGTGTCCAGGTTACACCTGATCCCCCATATAATACTCAGGAGGATGGATGTGTGCGTGTATGGCATAGTAAGCAGTCTCAACAATGTATGTGTCTGTGGAAGAGATAGAGATTTGAGTGTTTTTGTGTGTTAGCGTGTTTTGAAATAGAGAGAGAGAAAGAGAGAGCGAGAGAAGGGGCAATAGGGTGTAGTAGAGAAGAGGAAGAGAGAGAGAGAGAGGGGAGAGAGAGAGAGACAGACAGAACAGACGACAGACAGACACACAGACAGACAAGACAGACAGACAGACAGAACAGACAGACAGACAGACAGACAGACAGAACAGACGAGTGAGAGAGAGAGACAGAGTGAGAGAGAGAGAGAGAGAGAGAGACAGAGAGAGAGAGAGAGAGAGAGAGAGAGAGAGAGGAGAGAGAGAGAGGAGGAGAGAGAGAGGGGAGAGAGAGAGAGAGAGGGGAGAGAGAAGAGATAGAGTGAGATGAGTGAGAGAGAGAGAGAGAAAGAGAGATTGTGAGAGGGAGAGAGGAGAGAGAGAGAGAGAGAGAGAGAGAGAGAGAGAGAGAGAGAGAGAGAGAGAGAGAGAGAGAGAGAGAAGAGAGAGAGAGTGTTTTACAGTAGGAGTGTTTGTATTGCACTTCAAAGAGAATGTTTAAGCTGTGCATTATACTGTATCATTTCTGAAAAAATGAGCCTAGGTGATCTGGCTGTAAATCAGAAAATAATACCATCCTTGTAGGCATCTCTCACACACACACACGCACAACGCACCACGCACGCACACACACAACACACACACACACACAACACACACACACAAACAACAAACCACCAACACACACACACACACACACACTAACACTCACACTCACACTCACATGTATACTCACTCTCAGACACAACCTTTTGGAAATGTTCTGTTAAAGGAATTAAATACCAAGACAAAGTTTTCAAGTTACTTAAATGTGCTGAGAATGTTCCAAAGAAAAGCAACTATCCTGCCAACCACACTCTCACCAAGCTGTAAGAAACATATGGTTCTCAGAATGGTATGTGCTAGCTGGGTCGTAACACAGCAGGAGGAGAATGGAGGGATTGGCAGAGAGGAGGACAGCCCTAGAACGTGATGGGTTCAGATGGGTGGCAGAAGAGATTAAGGTACTGAAGGGGGGGAATAAAAAGAGAAACCCAACTCTGGATTAATGAATGAATGAAATTATTGAAATTTGAATTACATTCTTTTTTTTTGTGTCAAATTGCAAATTGGCAAGCCATCCCTTATGGGATTAATTGACACATAAACAAACATTACAATAATTCACTTTGGTAATTCAATGATAATTCTTCTTCCGGTGTTCTCTGCATTGCTCATCGCATAAAGAGTGAAAAAGAAATGTAAAGTAAAAATCATTACATAATAGTAAATACGATTATCCAAACAATAATTATATATACACAAACGTTCAAAAGTTTGGGGTCACTTAGAAATGTCCTTGTTTTTGATTTTTTGTCCATTAAAATAACATCAAATTGATCACAAATACAGTGTAGACATTGTTAATGTTGTAAATGACTATTGCAGCTGGAAACGGCAGATTTTTGATGGAATACCTACATAGGCGTACAGAGGCCCATCATCCGCAACCATCACTCCTGTGTTCCAATGGCGCGTTGTGTTAGCTAATCCAAGTTTATCATTTTAAAAGGCTAATTGATCATTAGAAAACCCTTTTGCAATTATGTTAGCAAAGCTGAAAACTGTTGTTTTGATTAAAGAAGCAATAAAACTGGACTTCTTTAGACTAGTTGAGTATCTGGAGCATCAGCATTTGTGGGTTCGATTACAGGCTCAAAATAGCCAGAAACAAAGACCTTTCTTCTGAAACTCATCAGTCTATTCTTGTTCTGAGAAATGAAGGCTATTCCATGCGAGAAATTGCCAAGAAACTGACGATCTCGTACAATGCTGTGTACTACACCCTTCACAGAACAGCGCAAACTGGCCCTAATCAGAATAGAAAGAGGAGTAGGAGGCCCCGGTGCACAACTGAGCAAGAGGACAAGTACCTTAGTGTGTCTAGTTTGAGAAACAGATGCCTCACAAGTCCTCAACTGGCATCTTCATTAAATAGTACCCGCAAAACACCAGTCTCAACRTCAACAGGGAAGAGGCGACTCCGGGATGCTGGCCTTCTAAGCAGAGTTGCAAAGAAAAGGCCATATTTCAGACTGGCCAATAAAAATAAAAGATGGGCAAAAGACAGGACTAAGATCCAATCCTACTACACCAGCTCTGTCGCTCGTCGGATGTGGCCGGGCCTGCAAGTTATCATGTATTACAAAGAGAAACCCAGCCGTGAGCTGCCCAGTGTTCCAGACAACTGTGTGATCACGCTCTCCGTAGCCAATGTCAGTAAGACCTTTAAACAGGTTAACATCCACATGGCTGCAGTGCCAGACGGATTACCAACATGTGCTGACCAGCTTGCAAGTGTATTCACTGACATTTTCAACTTCTCCCTGACCCAGTCTGTAGTACCTGCATGTTTCAAGCAGACCACCATAGTCCCTGTGTCAAAGAACGCCAAAGTAACCTATCTAAATGACTTTGAAAGGCTGGTCATTGCCAAATCAACACCATCATCCCAGACACCCTGGACCCACTCCAATTTGCATACCATCCCTACAGATCCACAGAGGACACAATCTCTGTTGCACTCCACACATATCCTCAAAAAGTTCTAGAACTGCACCTTTGAGAGCATCTGACTGGCTGCATCACCGCTTGGTATGGCAACTGCTTGGTATCCGACCGCAACGCGCTACAGAGCGTAGTGCATACAGCCAGTACATCACTGGGACCAAGATCCCTGCCATCCAGGACCTCTATACCAGGCGGTGTCAAAGAAAGGCCATAAAAATGGTCAAAGACTAAAGCCAACCAAGTCATAGACTGTTCTCTGTGTTGCTGCACAGAAAGCGGTACCGATTCACCAAGTTTGAAATCAACAGGAACCTGAACAGCTTCTACCCCCAAGCCATAAGACTGCTAAATAGTTAGTTAAATAGTTAACCAAATAGCTATCCGGACTAGCAGTGTTTGTGCATGCGTGCTTGTGCGTAGCGTGTGTTTTACAACTGTCTATTCTCTCTGGATTTATAACATCTACAGTTTGTGAGTGACCCGTGTTCTGCCCTGCTCTCTATCCCTGCGTAGTGTTGTGGTCTGTAAACAGACATCTGCAAGTGTGTTTGTGTGTGTTGAGTGTGTTTGTGTGTGTTGGTACATGGCCAGTATGTGTTTTATGACTCTGTGTGGTACATGTATATATCATACATGTGTGTTTGTGTGCCTCTGTACGTCACTGGATGTGTCTGTGATTTATGACTCCAGTCACATTTTAAATTGAGGCAATCCATATGTCATGCAATCTCACTCCATCCTAATAGAAGACCTGTGTGTGTGTGTGTTTTCAGAGGTAATGAGGCATATTGGGAGGCACGGCATGACGGGTGTGGTGGGATGGAGGAGTTTGGGCGACACACACATAAACACACACTCACACACACACACACACACACACACTGGACCTATAGACATAAATCGAGAGCCCTATCCATGCTCAGACAGCAGTACTGAAATACTGGCTTCTCTGTGCTTCCGGGTTAAGCGGGCATTGTGTCAAGCGTGGTCGTGTTTGCGTTCGTGTTTCAGAGGACACACGGCTCTCGACCTTTGCCTCTCCCGAGTCCTTAAGGGAGTTGCAGCAATGAGACTAGACTAACTTTTTAGTTTTTTTACATTTTATTTCACCTTTATTTAACCAGGTTAGCTAGTTGAGAACAAGTTCTCATTTACAACTGCGCCCTGGCCAAGATAAAGCAAAGCAGTGCGACACAAACAACAACACAGAGTTACACATGGAATAAACAAGCGTACAGTCAATAACACAATAGAAAAAAAAGAAAGTCTATATACAGTGTGTGCAAATGGCGTGAGGAGGTAAGACAATAAATAGGCCATAGTAGCAAAGTAATTACAGTTTAGCAAATTAACACTGGAGTGATAGATGAGCAGATGATGATGTGCAAGTAGAAATACTAGTGTGCAAAAGAGCAGAAAAGTAAATAAAAGCAATATGGGGATGAGGTAGGTAGATTGGGTGGGCTATTTACAGATGGGCTGTGTACAGCTGCAGCGATCGGTTAGCTGCTCAGATAGCTGATGTTTAAAGTTAGTGAGGGAAATATAAGTGGATGACCTGGAGCCAGTGGGTCTGGCGGCGAATATGTAGCGAGGGCCAGCCGACTAGAGCATACAGGTCGCAGTGGTGGGTGGTATAAGGGGCTTTGGTGACAAAACGGATGGCACTGTGATAGACTGCATCCAGTTTGCTGAGTTGAGTGTTGGAAGCTATTTTGTAGATGACATCGCCGAAGTCGAGGATCAGTAGGATAGTCAGTTTTACGAGGGTATGTTTGGCGCCGTGAGTGAAGAAGGCTTTGTTGAGAAATAGGAAGCCGAATCTAGATTTAATTTTTGATTGGAGATGTTTAATATGAGTCTGGAAAGAGAGTTTACAGTCTAGCCAGACAGCTAGGTATTTGTAGTTGTCCACATATTCTAAGTCAGGACCGTCCAGAGTAGTGATGCTAGTCTGGCGGGCGGGTGCGGGCAGCGAACGGTTGAAGAGCATGCATTTGGTTTTACTAGCGTTTAAGAGCAATTGGAGGCCACGGAAGGAGTGTTGTATGGCATTGAAGCTCGTTTTTTGAGGTTAGTTAACACAGTGTCCAAAGAGGGGCCAGATGCATACAGAATGGTGTCGTCTTCGTAGAGGTGGATCAGGGAATCACCCGCAGCAAGAGCGACATCATTGATATATACAGAGAGGTCCGGACAGACCGCCAGAGGTCCGGACAACAGGCCCTCCGATTTTACACACTGAACTCTGTCTGAGAAGTAGTTGGTGAACCAGGCGAGGCAGTCATTTGAGAAACCAATGCTGTTGAGTCTGCCGATAAGGATACGGTGACTGACAGAGTCGAAAGCCTTGGCCAGGTCGATGAAGACGGCTGCACAGTACTGTCTTTTATTGATGGCGGTTATGATATCGTTTAGTACCTTGAGCGTGGCTGAGGTGCACCCGTGACCAGCTCGGAAACCGGATTGCACAGCGAAGAAGGTACGGTGGGATTCGAAATGGTCAGTGTTCTGTTTATTAACTTGGCTTTCACAGACTTTAGAAAGGCAGGGCAGGATGGATATAGGCCTGTAACAGTTTGGGTCTAGAGTGTCACCCCCTTTGAAGAGGGGGATGACCGCTGCTGCTTTGGAAGACATCCTCCTCCCTCATGTGGTACCCTTCCTGCAGGCTCATCCTGACATGACCCTCCAGCATGACAATGCCACCAGCCATACTGCTCGTTCTTTGCGTGATTTCCTGCAAGACAGGAATGTCAGTGTTCTGCCATGGCCAGCGAAGAGCCCGGATCTCAATCCCATTGAGCACGTCTGGGACCTGTTGGATCGGAGGGTGAGGGCTAGGGCCATTCCCCCCAGAAATGTCCAGGAATTTGCAGGTGCCTTGGTGGAAGAGTGGGGTAACATCTCACAGCAATAACTGGCAAATCTGGTGCAGTCCATGAGGAGGAGATGCACTGCAGTACTTAATGCAGCTGGTGGCCACACTAGATACTGACTGACCCTCCCCCTTTGTTCAGGGACACATTATTCCATGTCTGTGGAACTTGTTCAGTTTATGTCTCAGTTGTTGAATCTTGTTATGTTCATACAAATATTTACACGTTAAGTTTGCTGAAAATAAACGCAGTTGACAGTGAGAGGACGTTTCTTTTTTGCTGAGTTTATATAAAAGAAAATTAAAGATAGGAGTTAAATTATTGGCACCCCTGTTTTCAATACTCAAACACTCTCCCCTTGGGAGGATAACGTGTCACGGTCGTCGTATGAAGAAGGTGTCGACCAAAGTGCAGCGTGGTAAGTGTTCATGCTTGTTTTATTAAAACTGAACACTATAACAAAAATAAACAAGAGAATAACCAAAGCAGTCCTGTAAGGTGAAAACACTAAACAGAAATGAACTACCCACAAAAACCATGTGGGAAAAAGCTACCTAAGTATGGTTCTCAATCAGAGACAACGATAGACAGCTGCCTCTGATTGAGAACCACACCCGGCCAAACAACAAAGAAATGTAAAACATAGAAAATGAACATAGAATGCCCACCCAAATCACACCCTGACCAAACCAAAATAGACATAAAAAGCTCTCTACGGTCAGGGCGTGACATTCCGGCTCTGAGCCTTTTTCTAAAATGTTGGAGAACACATTAGGAGGGATCTTAGACCACACAGAATCCTTCCAGATCTTTGATAACCTTCGACTGCGCTTATGGACTGTCCTCTTCAATTCAAACCACAGGTTTTCTGGAAACAATGCAAAATGTTGATTTTGTGGTCCATTAACATATTCTTTGTGGATTTTAATGCGTGCTTGGGGTTATTGTCTTGCTGGAAGATCCACTTGCGGCCAAGTTTCAGCCTCCTGGCAGAGGCAACCAGGTTTTGGGCAAAAATGTCCTGGTCCAGGACCAGTGAAAGCAAAATAACCCCATAACATCAAAGTTCCACCACCATAGGTATGAGGTTCTTTTCTGCATATGCAACTTTCTTTCGATGCCAAACCCACCACTGGAGTGTATGGCCAAATACCTCTATTTTCATGTCATCTGACTATAGCACAGGTTACAATCCAAGTGCCAATGCCGTTTAGTAAACTCCAGGCTGTTATTTTGTGCTAAGCCCTTATATGTCCCCTGACCTTCACATTTTACTGGTATGGCAATTCTTAGAATATATGTGAGTGTGATTGTATGTGAGAGGGGGCATTGTATCAGAAAGAGAGAGAGGGAAAGAGGGAAAGAGAGGGAAAGGAGAGTTGTTAGAGGGTGCTTGACATGTGAATGGTTATCCAGCAGGTTCAGAGGCCTGGCACCATTACAGGGAGAATCAGTACCCATTCAGCTTCACACAAAACATCATGCCGCTCAGAAATGTTCCCTCTGAAATCTGTGCTCAAATACATTTTCACAAAATCCATCAACACACATATTGGTAACAAGGCTGCATCACATCCGGCCGTGATTGGGAGTCCCATAGGGCGGTGCACAATTGGCCCAGCGGTGTCCGGGTTTGGCCGGACAAAGCCGTCATTATAAATAAGAATTTGTTCTTAACTGACTTGCCTAGTTAAATAAATGTTAAATATTTTTTTTTTAAATATATATATATATTTTTTAAATCAACAAATACCATTTTCTTTAAACAGATATGTTGCTGAAATCTGATCTACCCTGTCCTTGTTCAAAATCTATTTTCTCCTCCCTCTGTGGGCAAATGAAATGGTCTCCGCCCATGCAGTTTGGCTGGTGTCTTGTCCAGACAGGAGGGCTCTCCGTACCCCCTAGACACAGTTTCCAGAGCAACAGTTACATACTCTAGATTGGATTTAGCGCAGAAAACACAGGGGACAACAGAGAATAGCCCAATAGAACAGGACCACAGAGAAATAGCCCAATAAGCCTTTGGTTATGTTGCAGAGCGCTCACCTTGTCAGGAGCCAGTCAGGCAGGCCAGGTGCATACAGGTTGCTGGGAGTTTTGGCCCTGTCCGAATCTGGGCTGTGTGAGAGCTGTGGCCCATTTGTGCCTCGCTTTGCATTACGTTCATGTTGGCAAGGTGTGTGCCAAACCATGTGCAAGGGAGCCTGCTTGCGGCAGTGTGTGTGTGTGTGGCATGAGGACAGTGTCCCTGCCAACGGCTGCCATCTGGGAGGAACACGCGTAGCTCACAACGTTCCTGATGAGGCACGGAACGGGGGCGGGACAGACGGACAACCACAGACCCCCATCACACACACACACACACATGATGATGATGCTGATGATGGAAATTCTGATGAGAGGAAGAATGGCAAAATATCATCCAGATTATAACTGATACACTGCAGGCTACTGCAAGAGATGAGAGAGCTGATCAATACCCCATCTCAATGAGAGAGCTGATCAATACCCCATCTCAATGAAAGAGATTGATCAATACCCCATCTCAATGACAGAGCTGATCAATACCCCATCTCAATGAAAGAGTTGACCAATACCCCATCTCAATGTAATACCCCATCTCAATTTCAGAGCTGATCAATACCCCATCTCAATGAGAGAGCTGATCAATACCCCATCTCAATGAAAGAGTTGATCAATACCCCATCTCAATGAAAGAGTTGATCAATACCCCATCTCAATGAGAGAACTGATCAATACCCCATCTCAATGAAAGAGTTGAATCAATACCCCATCTCAATGACAGAGCTGATCAATACCCATCTCAATGAGAGAGTAATCAATACCCCATCTCAATGAGAGAGCTAATCAATACCCCATCTCAAGAGAGAGAGCTAATCAATACCCCATCTCAATGACAGACCTGGTCAATACCCAATCACAATGACAGAGCTGATCAATGCCCCATCTCAATGAAAGAGTTGATCAATACCCCATCTCAATGAGAGATACCCCATCTCAATGACAGAGCTGATCAATACCCCATCTCAATGACAGAGCTGATCAATACCCCATCTCAATGAGAGAGCTATCAATAACCCATCTCAATGACAGAGCTGATCAATACCCCATCTCAATGACGAAGCTAATCAATACCCCATCTCAATGACAGAGCTAATCAATACCCCATCTCAATGAGAGAGCTAATCAATACCCCATGCTCAATGACAGAGCTAATCAATACCCCATCTCAATGACAGAGCTAATCAATACCCCATCTCAATGACAGAGCTGAATCAATACCCACTCAACTGAGAGAGCTAATCAATACCCCATCTCAATGACAGAGCTAATCAATACCCCATCTCAATGACAGAGCTAATCAATACCCCAGTATAGGTTTTGGATTGTACTGGACTTGTGTAGCCTTTCAATCTATGCGTAACGGGGTTGACGTGTTATGCTCAAAAAGAGTAGAACCAGCTCACCTGCTTTTACACTATGATTTGACTATTAGATGTTCAATGTTTCTTCTAGAAAAATATTTTAAAAGGAATAGGAACATATTAAAACGAGAGTTCAGTTCACGTAACAGGGTTGACCTTAAAATGAGGGACAGGTTTTTTCCCCTTTGATATTAATCATCTTCAGAAATGACTTTTTCAAAGCAACGAAAGACAGTGCCTTCGGAAAGTATTCAGACCCCTTGACGTTTTCCACATTTTGTTACATTACAGCCTTATTCTAAAATGGATTAAATAAATAAAAAACTCTCAGCAATCTGCACACAATACCCAATAATCACAAAGCGAAAACATGATTTTTGAAATGTTTGCACATTTATTAATAATTGAAACATAAATACATAAGTACTTTTGCTACATAATAATAATATAAAATAGTGATAATAAAAATGTATTATACAAATAAATGAATAATAGAAATAACAACACTACAATGATAACAGTGCTTCTCTATAAAAACATAATAAATAATAGGGACAATAAAAGGCTAAACATGGAAAATGAACATGCTACTATTATTACTACTAAAATTAATCCTATCACCACTATTTTTTACACTAATACAACGCATCAAATATTATTGGTCTTAAACACATATTTAGCAGATGTTATTGCGGGTATAGCAGAATGCTTGCAAGCATGTACAACTATCCCTACTACTACCATTGTCACTACTAGCATTTCTAACAGTACTATATCTACCTACTAAAACTATTACTACTATGATCACAATTACATCAGTACTACAACTACCATCATCATTATTGCTACCACTACTACCATCTTTAAATTACTCTCTCTCTCTCAATTGAATTCAATTTCAATTTAAGGGCTTAATTGGCATGGGAAACATATGTTAACATTGCCAAAGCAAGTGAAGTAGATAATAAACAAAAGTTAAATAAACAATAAAAATTAACAGTAAACAATACACACAAGAATAAAGACATTACAAATGTCATATTATGTGCAAATAGTTCACGTACAAAAGGGAAAATAAATAAACATAAATATGGATTGAATTTACATTGGTGTTTGTTCTTCACTGGTTGCCCTTTTCTTGTGGCAACATGTCACAAATCTTGCTGCTGTGATGTCACACTGTTGTATTTCACCCAATAGATATGGGAGTTTATCAAAATTGGGTTTGTTCTCTCTCTTTCTGTCTGTCTTAGCTAGTCAGACTGTCACAATCCAATTGATTGTACCTGCATTCTGCTTGAGTACATATAATTGATTTAGACTTCTCTGGATGTAAGACAAAAAGTTGTTTTCTTAATATAGAACCAACCATGGGAAAAATAGCTTTTATCAGTTGTTATTTTTAGGACCAGGTGGGTTATTTCCTAGTAGTCCTAGTGACAGTTTTTCTCAACTACCTTCTTTCTCCTGTGTTCTTAGGCTGATGTGATACCTACGCCTCCTATCCATTTCATTTGCTGCTGTTCATTTACCAATCCTGTTTCCTCTCCTGTGTGACCCGGTACAAAACGCAAACTATCAGAGGCTAGATGTCGCTAATCCAATCCAACACCCCCACAGTGGCCTCAACACTGAGCCCTGAATCCAGCCAACCACCATTACCCCTTCTCCTGGGGCGGCAGGTAGCCTAGTGGTTAGAGCATTGGACCAGTAACTGAAAGGTTGCTAGATCGAATCCCTGAGCTGATTGTTGTGCTGCACATGAACAAAGCAGTTAACCCACTGTTCCTAGGCTGTCATTGTAAATAAGAATTTGTTCTTAATAACTGACTTGCCGAGCAAAAWTTTTTAAATCTCCACAGAGGGAAAGAGAGAGAGGCAGCAAGATAAAGGGAAAGAGAAAGAGAGAGAGACCCAGCCGATCAGGCAAATTAGGTTTACCACAGACGTACCGTGCTCTCTGCTATTTTTATCACTATCCCAATGTCATTACAGCCCTTTTGAGTGGGACCTACACCCACCAATATGTGATGTTATTTACCATTCACCTCAGAGAATTATGACAATCCTGTGCCCACTCAGGTCCATAATGGGAATGAGTCACAACTGGCTTAACTTAAAAGAGCTGTGCTCGCCCTTGCTCTCTCTTTCTTTCTGTCTTTTGTATGTTCTCTCTTTTTCCCTCTCATGTCTGTGGTCCTTCAGTGTGTCGTCAGTCACACAGCTCTTTGATGCTAAAGTGCTGTCTTTAGGGATGTGAAGCGTAGGGAAGCACTTTCCCCTCTTCAATAATAAATAAGAAGAGAGAAATCCTGAAGGGTAATCTGGGGAAGTAGAAAGAGAGAAATTAGGAATATAGGGATAGAGAGAGAAAGACAGAGAGCAAGAGAGACAGAGAGAGAGAGCAAGAGAGAGAGAGCAAGAGAGACAGAGAGAGAGAGACAAAGAGCCTTAGAGGGAGAGACAGAGATAGACAGACAGAAAGCAAGAGAGAGAGACAGTAACGAATTGGCGAGGGCACTAGAACAGTATGCAGAACCTTACTAAAGTCTGAAGTCAAATGTCTACTGTTTGCTGATAATCTGGTGCTTCTGTCCCTAACCACGGAGAGCCTACAGCAGCACCTAGATCTTCTGCACAGATTCTGTCAGACCTTCGCCCTGAAAGTAAATCTCATTAATTAAGACAAATATAATGGTGTTCCAATAAAGGTCAAGTTGCCAGGACCACAAGTATACATTCCATCTAGACACCGTTGCCCTAGAGCAGTGGTTCCCAAACTTTTTATAGTCCCGTACCCCTTCAAACATTCAACCTCCAGCTGTACCCCCTCTAGCACCAGGATCAGCGCACTCTCAAATGTTGTTTTTTTACCATCATTGTAAGCCTGCCACACACACACTATACGATACACTTCCCAGCTCGTGGGAAGTGACAAAGAGCTCTTATAGGACCAGGGCACAAAAAATAATATAATAATCAATAATTTTGCTCTTTATTTAGCCATCTTACATATAAAGCTTTATTTGTTCATCCAAAATGTGTGAATAACTAACCACAAGTTAATGAGAAGGGTGTGCTTGAAAGGATGCTCATAACTCTGCAATGTTGGGTTGTATTGGAGAGAGTCTGTCTTAAATAATTTTCCACACACAGTCTGTGCCTGTATTCATGCTAGTGATGGCCGAGAATCCACTCTCACATAGGTACATGGTTGCAAAGGGCATCAGTGTCTTAACAGCGCAATTTGCCAAGGCAGGATACTCTGAGCGCAGCCCAATCCAGAAATCTGGCCATGGCTTCTGATTCAATAATTTTTTCACGGAACCGCTTGTTGCAATTTTGATGAGGCTCTCTTTTTCAGATATCGGTAAGTGGACTGGAGGCAGGGCATGAAAGGGATATCGAATCCAGTTATTTGTGTCATCCGTATCGGAAAAGTTCCTGCGTAATTGCGCACCCAACTCACTCAGGTGCTTCGCTATATCACATTTGACATTGTCAGTAAGCTTGAGTTTATTTGCACACAAAAAATCATACAATAATGGAAAGACCTGTGTGTTGTCCTTGTTAATGCAGACAGAGAAGAGCTCCAACTTCTTAATCATAGCCTCAATTTTGTCCCGCACATTGAATATAGTTGTGGGGAGTCCCTGTAATCCTAGATTCAGATCATTCAGGCGAGAAAGAACATCACCCAGATAGGCTAGTCGTGTGAGAAACTCGTCATCATGCAAGCGGTCAGACAAGTGAAAATTATGGTCAGTAAAGAAAACTTTAAGCTCGTCTCTCAATTCAAAAAAATGTGTCAATACTTTGCCACTTGATAACCAGCGCCCTTCTTTATGTTGTAAAATCGTTACATGGTTGTTGCCCATATCATTGTATAGTGCAGAGAATACACGAGAGTTCAGGGTCCTTGCTTTAACAAAGTTAACCATTTTCACTGTAATGTCCAAAACATCTTTCAAGCTGTCAGGCATTCCCTTGGCAGCAAGAGCCTCTCGGTGGATGCTGCAGCGTACCCAAGTGGCGTCGGGGGCAACTGCTTGCACGAGCGTTACCACTCCACTATGTCTCCCTGTCATGGCTTTTGCGCCATCAGTACAGATACCAACACATCTTGACCACCAAAGTCCATTTGATGTCACAAAGCTGTCCATTACTTTAAAAATATCCTCTCCTGTTGTCCTGGTTTCCAGTGGTTTGCAGAAGAGGATGTCTTCCTTAATTGACCCCCCATAAATGTAACGGACATATACCAGGAGCTGTGCCAGGCCCGCCACGTCTGTAGACTCATCCAGCTGTAACACATAGAATTCACTGGCTTGTATGCAAAGCACTAATTGTTTCAAAACATCTCCTGCCATGTCACTGATGGGTCGTGAAACAGTGTTGTTTGATGAAGACATTGTCTGTATAGTTTTTTTGGCCTTTTCCCCCATCATTGTCCCAGCCATATCTGCGGCAGCAGGAAGAATTAAGTCCCCCACAATAGTATGGGGCTTGCCTGTCCTAGCCACTAGGTAGCTCACCATATAAGACGCTTCTAGCCCCTTCTTATTAATGGTATCTGTTGTTTTTATACATGTCTTATTACTCAAAAGTCGTTTTTAATTCTCGCTCAAAAACCTCCCATGGCTTATTTTTCTAATTGGCATGTTTAATTTCTAAATGTCTGCGCAAGAGTGAATGTTTCATTGAGTTGTGAGATAATACTTATGCACATATTATACACTGTGGCTGAGGAAAGGAAACTGCCAAAATAAGTGAACCCCAAATTATAATAATATGTGAACCCCAAATCAAATTAGTTCTCATCATATTTGCACCTCTTCGATGGCCCAATGTCACTGTCTGTGGTGCGGGTGCATCAGATTCACAACTGTCAGTGTCCATGCTAAATGGGCTAGCAACAAGTGTAGAATTACTTATGTTAGCATTGGATGTGCTCGTGGAAGCAGAACAACTTGTGTCTTCGACAGGTGCAGGTGAAATACTGCTGGTAGTAGCAGTACTACCAGTAGAGCTGGTATGTGTCTCTATGGACACGGGCCTTACGTTTTTTTAACCTTTTATCAATTTTCAAGCAAACGGAATGAGCAGCAGCTACGTTTGGCTACATACGGACCGTTAGTGGAATTCCCACGAGAGAGAAATGGTTAATGTGATTGGATGTTAATTATTTGACTAAGCTACCTGTATTTGACATTGTGTTGTTATTTCGCTGAACACTAGATGGTTTAATTTTATTTTTGGCAGTGAAACGAGGCTACTCAGGCGAGAAAAAAATATCACCCAAATGTATAGCCCCGTTGTAAAAACTAAATGGACTGTTTGAAAATGTGAATCACATTTTTATTTGGCGTTCCCCCGATGGCATTGCGCATACCCCTGGGGGGAATAGCCACCCTAGAGCACACAAACAATTATACATACCTCGGCCTAAACATCAAATCAAATCAAATTTTATTTGTCACATACACATGGTTAGCAGATGTTAATGCGAGTGTAGCGAAATGCTTGTGCTTCTAGTTCCGACAATGCAGTAATAACCAACAAGTAATCTAATCTACTAACAATTCCACAACTACTACCTTATACACACAAGTGTAAAGGGATAAGAAATATGTACATAAAGATATATGAATGAGTGATGGTACAGAACGGCATAGGCAAGATGCAGTAGATGGTATAGTGTACAGTCTATACATATGAGATGAGTAATGTAGGGTATGTAAACATAAAGTGGCATAGTTTAAAGTGGCTAGTGATACATGTATTACATAAAGATGGCAAGATGCAGTAGATGATATAGAGTACAGTATATACATATAATATGAGATGAGTAATGTAGGGTATGTAAACATTATATTAAGTGGCATTGTTTAAAGTGGCTAGTGATACATTTTTACATAATTTCCATCAATTCCCATTATTAAAGTGGCTGGAGTTGAGTCAGTATGTTGGCAGCGGCCACTAAATGTTAGTGGTGGCTGTTTAACAGTCTGATGGCCTTGAGATAGAAGCTGTTTTTCAGTCTCTCGGTCCTGCTTTGATGCACTTGTACTGACCTCGCCTTCTGGATGATAGCGGGGTGAACAGGCAGTGGCTCGGGTGGTTGTTGTCCTTGATGATCTTTATGGCCTTCCTGTGACATCGGGTGGTGTAGGTGTCCTGGAGGGCAGGTAGTTTGCCCCGGTGATGCGTTGTGCAGACCTCACTACCCTCTGGAGAGCCTTACGGTTGTGGGCGGAGCAGTTGCCGTACCAGGCGGTGATACAGCCCGACAGGGTGCTCTCGATTGTGCATCTGTAGAAGTTTGTGAGTGCTTTTGGTGACAAGCCGAATTTCTCCAGCCTCCTGAGGTTGAAGAGGCGCTGCTGCGCCTTCTTCACAACGCTGTCTGTGTGGGTGGACCAATTCAGTTTGTCCGTGATGTGTACACCGAGGAACTTAAAACTTTCCACCTTCTCCACTACTGTCCCGTCGATGTGGATAGGGGGTCCCTCTGCTGTTTCCTGAAGTCCACAATCATCTCCTTTGTTTTGTTGAGTGTGAGGTTATTTTCCTGACACCACACTCCGAGGGCCCTCACCTCCTCCCTGTAGGCCATCTCGTCGTTGTTGGTAATCAAGCCTACCACTGTAGTGTCGTCCGCAAACTTGATGATTGAGTTGGAGGCGTGCATGGCCACGCAGTCGTGGGTGAACAGGGAGTACAGGAGAGGGCTCAGAACGCACCACAGGTAACTTCCACAAAGCATCAAAAGGAACATAAAATTTGACATCCTAATTAGGATCTGGCTAAAAAATACTTGAATCAGTTATAGAACCCATTGCCCTTTATAGTTGTGAGTTCTGGGGTCCGCTCACCAACCAAGAATTCACAAAATGGGACAAACACCAAATTGCAGAATTCTGCAAAAACATCCTACGTGTACAACGTAAAACACTAAACACTAAATAATGCATGCAGAGGAGAATTAGGCCGATACCCGCTAATTATCAAAATCCAGAAAAGAGATGTTAAATTCTTCAACCACCTAAAAGGAAAAGATTCCCAAACCTTCCATAACAAAGCCACCACCTACAGAGAGATGAACCTGGAGAAGAGCCCCTAAACAAGCTGGTCCTGGGAACTGACCTGCACTTCCTAACCTCCTGTCAAATGTATGACCATATTAGAGACACATATTTCCCTCAGATTACACAATTAAAC
The DNA here is from genome assembly GCF_002910315.2 of Salvelinus sp. IW2-2015. NCBI lineage: Eukaryota > Metazoa > Chordata > Actinopteri > Salmoniformes > Salmonidae > Salvelinus > Salvelinus sp. IW2-2015. The sequence continues at coordinate 34,972,941 of NC_036856.1, read as the reverse complement.
AATTCAAAAAACAAATGCAAATTTGATAAACTCCCGTACTGTATCTATTGGGTAAAATACCACAGTGTGCATCACAGCAGCAATATTTGTGACCTGTTGCCACAAGAAAAGGGCAACCAGTGAAGAACAAACACCATTGTAAATTCAAACTATATTTATATTAATTTATTTTCCCTTTTGTACTTTTACTATTTGCACATCGTTACAGAACTGTATATAACCATAATATGACATTTGAAATGTCTCTATTTCTTTGAAACTTTTGTGAGTGTAATGTTTACTGTTCATTTTTTGGGGTTTATTTCACTTTTGTTAATTATCTATTTCACTTGCTTTGGCAATGTTAACATATGTTTCCCATGCCAATGAAACCTTTGAATTGAATTTAATTGAATTCAGAGAGAGAGAGAGGCCTGTACTCCAGAGTGTTGCTGATGCTATGAGTCTGTCCCTCTATCAGTTATAGACCTTTATACAACGGAGATTTGTATAAACCTTGCTGTCTGTCTTTCCGACATTTGCAACATTGTTTCAATATTTTAATTTGATCTCCTGCTGTCCCATAGTAATGACTAACAACACCAGTGCCAATATATCCTCAAACATCGGCTTCTCGGGCAGTATCACTTAATTGTAACAGAAGCTTTTACTGTAGTGTAGCTAGCTCCTCCCTAGCAACACACATTGCCATATAAATCATGGAGATTCACATCAGCCTGCCAACTGACAGGGTTCTCAGGCCCATTGTGAGGTCTTCTTTGTGGCCACTGGTTGCAGGCGGGACAGAGGGGGTGAAAAGGGTAGCTCAGTTTACCCCCCTGTGTCTTAACTAAGTGCTATACAGAAACCCAGCCTAAAAAGTACGGTGGCTAGGAAACTCCCTAGAAAGGCAGGAACCTAGGAAGAAACCTAGAGAGGAACCAGGTTCTGAGGGGTGGCCAGTCCCCTTCTGGCTGTGGAGATTATAACAGTACATGGCTATTAAGGCCAGATTGTTCTCCAAGATGTTCAAACGTTCATAGATGACCAGCAGCGTCAAATAATAATCACAGTGGTTGTAGAGGGTGCAACAGGTCAGTACTTCAGGACTAAATGTCACTTTTCATAGCCCGGCATGCAGAGATTGAAATAGTAGGTGTGGTAGAGAGAAAACAGCAGGTAGCACGTCCGGTGAACAGGTCAGGGTTCCATAGCCGCAGGCAAAAGAGTTGAAACTGGAGCAGCAGGATAACCAGGTGGACTGGGGACAGCAAGGAGTCATCAGGCCAGGTAGTCCTGAGGCATGGTCCTAGAGCTCAGGTCCTCCGGGAGGGGAGGGAAAGAGGGAGAGAGAGAATTAGAGGGAGCAAACTTAAATTCACACAGGACATCGGATAAGACAGGAGAATAAATCCAGATATAACAGACTAACCATAGCCCCCCGGCACATAGACTATTGCAGCATAGATACTGGAGGCTGAGACAGGGGGGGTCGGGAGACACTGACCAACGCACAAACACAGAGCAAATATTTTGCCTCAACAGACACCCACTGTACAATCCAACGTCACATATTTACATATTAGCTAGTATCTGTATTAGAGGTCGACCGATTAATCGGCATCGCCCATTAATTAGGGCCGATTTCAAGTTTTCATAACAATCAGTAATCAGCATTTTTGGACGCCGATTATAGCCGAATACATTGCAATCCATGAGGAGACTGCGTGGCAGGCTGACCACCTGGTACGTGAGTGCAGCAAGGAGCCAAGGTAAGTTGCTAGCTAGAATTAAACTTATCTTATAAAAAAACGTTGCTGGAGTCTCCGGACTGGGGAACGTCGCTGGAGTCTCCGGACTGGGGAACGTCGCTGGAGGCTCCGGACTGGGGAACGTCGCTGGAGGCTCCGGACTGGTGACCGTCGCTGGAGGCTTCGTGCCATGACTCCTCACTGGAGGCTTCGTGCCATGGATCATCACTGGAGCTTCTTGCCATGGATCATCACTGGAGGCTTCGTGCCATGGATCATCACTGGAGCTTCTTGCCATGGATCATCACTGGAGGGAGAGATAGAAAGAGGTGGGGGGGGGGGGGCAGGTAAGGAAAGAGAGAGGGGGAAAGAGGGAAGCGAGAAAGAGAAAACAGAAAGAGAGACAGACGGTCTGTCTTTGAATCCAGGTTATCAGTCTTATAGAACCATGGCAATGGAGGGGGCCTTTGTCACCCATTTGCATCACTCAGACCACACCTCACGAACACACACACACATACACACATACACACACAGCGAGACACTGTATGCAGGGGGTGAGAGAGGCATAAACCTGTGGAGGGTACTAAGTGATAATGGCATTTCAAGGTCCAGAGTGGGATCTCTGCTTCTAAAGTAATGGCCCATTTTATACAGAGAAATTGGCATAGTAGGCAATTTAACCATTCACAGCCCTCCTTTTATTTGTATCATTGCACATCCTACAAGTCACCAGCAGAGGGCGACCATTTTGAATTAATTTTCACATGGTAATGCTCACAAATTGGGTTATAACTCTAAAAGTAGCAGATCTCACTCTGGACCTTTGATATGCCCACAGAGAATATTATGTTCATCAATATACACGCAGTATCCATGACATAGACTGACCAGGTGAAATCAGGTGAAAGTTATGATCCCTTATTGATGTCACTTGTTAAACCCACTTCAATCAGTGTAGATGAAGGGGAGGAGACAGGTTAAGGAAGGATTTTTAATCCCTGAGACAATTGAGGCATGGAGTGTGTATGTGTGCCTTTCAGAGGGTGACTGGGAAAGACAAAAGATTTAAGTGCCTTTGAAAGGGGTATGATAGTAGGTGTCAGGTGCACCGGTTTGAGTGTGTCAAGAACTGCAACGCTGCTGGGTTTTCACGCTCAACAGTTTCAGTGTGTATCAAGAATGGTTCACCACCCAAAGGACATCCAGCCAACTTGACACAACCGTGGGAAGTATTGGAGTCAACATGGGCCGGCCTGAATCCCTGTGGGGGTGCAACTCAATATTCGGAGGGTATACTCAGTGTAAAGAAAAATAAGCTATATAAGCTGGTATATTTTCAATGTTTATAGTTTTTCAATATTCATAAATTAATGTAAGAACATTGTTATTGAAATCTAAATACTACTCATATTACAGCACAAGTGGTAAGGACAGGGGTGAAAGTAAGCCGGAACTGTCCGGTACAGAGTACCTGCAAAATAACTGGTGGGGGTACGTCGTAGCGGTAAAACATGATCCTATCACAGTGGAGACTGCTGAGGGTAGGACGGCTCATAATAATGGTTGGCATGGCTCAAATGGAATGGCATCAAACACATGGAAACCATACCATTAATACCATTCCACTAATTCCGCTCTAGCCATTACCACGAGCCCGTCCTCCCCAATTAAGGTGCCACCAACCTCCTGTGGCCTATCACAATTATTCAAACGTAAAGAAAACTGTAGGCTATTACACTGTTTATCATTTCCGCGTGTTAGTCGCATGAAAAATTTGCGAATAGACTTGAAGAATTGTGGAATATGCTCCAAAATGCGGTGTGGTTAGACCCATTGACATTTTCCAAATTTTGTTACGTTACAGCCTTATTCTAAAATGGATGCAAAAACATTTTTCTCATCAATCTACACACAATATCACATAATGACAAAGCAAAAACAGTGTTTTTTTTTGCACATTTATTTAAAAAAAATATAATACCTTATTTACATACGTATTCAGACTCTTTGCTATGACACTCGAAATTGAGCTCAAGTGCATTCTGTTTCCATTGATCATCCTTGAGATTGTAGTCTACTCTACCTGTGGTAAATTAAATTGATTGGAAATTATTTGGAAATGAAAAGACCTGTCTATATAAGGTCCGACAGTTGACAGTGCATGTCAGAACAAAAACCAAGCCACGAGGTCGAAGGAATTGTCTGTACCAAACCATTTCTGTAGCATTGAATGTCCCCAAGAACACAGTGGCCTCCATCATTTTTAAATGGAAGAAGTTTGAAACCACCAAGACTCTTCCTAGAGCTGGGCCGCCCGGCCAAACTGAGCAATCGGGGGAGAAGGGCCTTGGTCAGGGAGGTGACCAAGAACCCAATGGTCACTCTGACAGAGCTCCAGATTTCCTCTGTGGAGATGGGAGAACCTTCCAGAAGGACAACCATCTCTGTAATACTCCACCAATCAGGCCTTTAGGGTGGAGTGGCCAGACGGAAGCCACTCCTCAGTAAAAGGCACATGACAGCCCGCTTGGAGCTTGCCAAAAGGCACCTAAAGGACTCTCAGACCATGAGAAACAAGATTCGCTGGTCTAATGAAACCACGATCTAACTATTTGACCTGACTGCCAAGCGTCATGTCTGGAGGAAACCTGGCACCATCCCAACGCTGATCATGGTTTTGGCAGCATCATGCTGTGGGGATGTTTTTCAGTGGCAGGGCCTGGGAGACTAGTCAGGATCAAGGGAAAGATGAACAGGGAATAGTACAGAGAGATTCTTGATAAAAACCTGTTCCAGAGTGCTCAGACACCAATAAAAAAAAAGATTAAGATGGGCAAAAGAACACAGACACTGGCCAGAGATATGGCTTTTTCTTTGCAACTCTGCCTAGAAGGCCAGTGACCCTGAGTCGCCTCTTTGCTGTTGATGTTGAGACTGGTGTTTTGTGGGCACTATTTAATGAAGCTGCCAGTTTTCTCAAACTAGTTTTCTCAAACTAGACACTCTAATGTACTTGTCCTCTTGCTCAGTTGTGCACAGGGGCCTCCCACTCCTCTTTCTATTCTGGTTAGAGTCAGTTTGCGCTGTTCTGTGAAGGGAGTAGTACACAGCGTTGTACGAGATCTTCAGTTTCTTGGCAATTTCTCGCATGGAATAGCCTTCATTTCTCAGAACAAGAATAGACTGACAAGTTTCAGGAGAAAGGTCTTTGTTTCTGGCTATTTTGAGCCTGTAATCGAACCCACAAATGCTGATGCTCCAGATACTCAACTAGTCTAAAGAAGTCCAGTTTTATTGCTTCTTTAATCAAAACAACAGTTTTCAGCTTTGCTAACATAATTGCAAAAGGGTTTTCTAATGATCAATTAGCCTTTTAAAATGATAAACTTGGATTAGCTAACACAATGTGCCATTGGAACACAGGAGTGATGGTTGCTGATAATGGGCCTCTGTACGCCTATGTAAATATTCCATACAAAATCTGCTGTTACCAGCTACAATGGTCATTTACAACATTAACACACTGTATATCTGATCAATTTGATGTTATTTTAGTGGACCAAAAATTAGCTTTTTTTTGCAGAATCAAGAACATTTTTAAGTGACCCCAAACATTTGGAACGGTTGTGTAAATGGGATATTTACATTTTTTATTTGTAATAAATTTGCAAAAAAAACAACAACCTGTTTTGGCTTTGTCATTATGGGGTATTGTGTGTAGATTGATGAGGGGGGGAAAAAATGAATGCATTTTAGAATAAGGCTGTAACGTAGCAAAATGGGGGAAAATGAAGGGATCTGAATACTTTCCGAAACCACTGTGTGCATCAGTTGAGGTTACAAGACTTGTGTCGGCCTAATGAAGAACTATCACCCAATGTCATTCATAACACTTTCTGGTGTTTTGTAAATGTCTCTTTGCATTTATCAAATGGCACTGTATTGTTGCTGGAGTCTTTTTAGAGTGAAGTAGCCTAGTAGTTGGAATAGTAAAGGAAGTCTGGACACTGACTGTAAGCCTCACATGTAGCCTTATAATAACTCCTGCAGAATTAAGTGTTCATCGCACTAACATTATAGACCAAATGTACATTTTCCTCGGGAACCGGAGTAGAGAAACATGATTTAGTTCTTTCAGCATCTTGAGAAATTGTGATTGCGCGTTTGGGGACCTGTTGTGTAGCCTAAGCATGCAAATACTTTCAGCTACATAAAAGCTGACAGTATTTCATTTTCAACCTGAACAAATATCCATCCAAGACGAACTGAAATACTATCATAAAAATGTTGGATAGTTTTCACAGCTTTTCACTTCCTTTACATCAAACTGATGTCATTTGAAAATCTCCCTGGTCCTTAAACGTCCTCGGTCTGTGAGAAGCAGAAATGAAAGAGAAAACTTTACCGATGCTGTAACGACTTTCTTCCTGGGATGAAGGAGAGGACCAAAATGCAGCGCGGTTAGTGTTCAACATGTTTAATGTGACGATACACGGTGAACATTTAACAAATAACAAAATAACAAAAGATACAGCTTGGCGATGTGGGTGTTGCTGTTTCTCTGGTCCAACACATAGAACGTGCAAATGATTTCCAAGGCTGAGGCTATGGATTGAGAATAATTGTATTTTATTTTAACCATTTATGTTAAACATTTAGTGCAAGTCAGTAGAGAACAAATTCTTATTTTCACGATGACCCTGCCCTACCCCGGCGCTAAATCCTAACTGGACGACGCTGCGACAGATTGTTGCTGGCCCTCCTATTGTGAGTACTTCCAATTGTCAGCGGCCGATTGTGATATACAAGGCCTGGAATCAACACCATGGTCTGCAGTGACGCGTTTTACCACTGTAGTATGCAGTGTCCTTAGACTCGCTGGGGCGCACTCAAGTACCAATAGTGACTGGAACGCATCGTTAAGTTAAGCCTGGGATAAAACATCTTCCTGTTGGAGAATAAAGAAGAGACTCTTGATCCAGGCATGGCAAACACACATACACAACACACACAACACACACACACACACACACCACTAGCGAACAGCACAACACATTCAACCACACATCACACCACACACACACACACTACATCCTACCACGACACCACACACCACCACACAACACACACCATCACACACGAACAACACACAATCACACACACACTCACACCGCTCACAGCACCACACACAGCTCCAGATCTGTATGAACTACAAAGTTCACTGGCACGCACAGCCGACACACACTTTAGCTGCTCACACTCAAACGTTTAAGCTGCTCTCACGTACCATGTTTCGTAGTATATTACACAGAAGCTTGCATGAGACACCAAGCCACTAACTATGTCTGACACCTTACAACACGACTGCCTGTGGGGCAAATTTAACCAGAGATTGGTGTGAGACGAGGATTGCTTTGACATATCAAGCATTGGGGAGCTGTTTGTTCTTTTTATATTTATATAACGACATGATCTACAGTAACATCTATAACACAAGCACACACACCGCCCACATACGCACTCACACATACAGCACAGACTTCACTCAGATAATTAAACACATAACAGCAGGTCTATGGCTGCTTCCACTACATGCAGGAGTCGTCTATCGTGCAAAGGTCGACTTTGTAATCCCTTCTCCCTGGCCCAGTAGGCAGAAAAGACAGAGAGAGGTGGTGAAAGAATGAAGAGAAAGAGGTGGTTTCATGGAAAGCACAGACCGGTTCAGGGTTTAGTGTCAAAGTTTCAACAAAGGTAAGGAGAGAACAGCTTGTGGCTGCTGGTGTAGTGGGGTCCTTAGATGATCGCTGCATAGCCTATCCTCAGGACCTGTTTTGAGTTTGATGTCTCCTGGATGTGGAACCACACCTTTGACGGTAGTCAGCGGTCTCCAGTTACGTACTGGGCCGTCTTCACCAGCCGTGCTGTTATTGCCCTGGCGGTTTGTGGATGGACAAATTCCCGTAACCAGGCGCGTGATGCAACGTTCAGAAGTGTCTCCGATGGGTTGCGGACGCTAGTAGTTTGAAGAGGACCCAGCGGTCGGCGTACCTGAATTGTGTTCGAGCCCGCCTTAGGATAGTAGAGACGCTGGTTGACCTCTCTTGACAGAAGAGTGGTTGTGTTGGTCCATGATCAAAGTTCTCAGTGATGTTGGACAACGTAGAGGAACTTAAAAACTGATGCTATCTCTACTAATAGTCCACTAAGTGGATCAGGCTGTTCTCTCTCTGCTTACTTTCCTTTTTTTTGCTGAGGTGGCATGCTGCGCAGGATTTCTGTGGAGCGGCTAGGGCATGGTTGGAAAGTGAGTACATTGTGTTGCCGTGGCGTGCTGGCTCGTTGATTGTGGGCAATGACCAGTCCTCTCGAAGCACTTCATGAATGTCTGGAGGTGACCGTGACAGAGCCGCTAGTTATTTGGCATGATCACCTTGTTTTTCTTGAGCCAAATCGGACGATGGTTGTCTCTCTTAGAAGCAGGGGGACTACAGCCTGGGGTACAGGGAACAGGCTGAAGTGTTTGAGAAGTAATGGCCCGGCGGCTTTGGTGAGTATTCCACTCTGTTGAGTTTTCCTCACAGTCAGCCTCAGAGAGGGAAAGCACCTTGTCATCCGGACAGCGAGAGTCCTTCCTGGATGACTTGGTATTGTCTGCCTTCGGAACCGGAAGTATATAAAAGTGTTAAAGCTCGTCTGGGAGGAGGCTCCGGTGGGCACCACACAGATGGATTTTCCTTTGTAAGTCTGTGATAGTCTGTAGTCTGTAAGTGCGTGTTCTCCAGCCCAGTCAGCCTCCAGTTCCAGCACCCACGCACCAAGACCTTCCTGTGCGTCTCCAGAGCCTGTAATCAGCATGTCCTTCTCCCCGCACTCCTATCGGCCCTCAAGCGGAGTACGGCTCTTGTAGTGCTATCCTTTCATGTGCCCAAGGCCTATTGGCCGCACGTATGTATTGTCAGTGCCGCATACCACGCACCAGGCCTTTACTGGTGCGCCTCGCAGGTTCACGAGTCGGCCGTCCTGCCAACGCCGGCCTGCACTGCTGTCTGCCCAGCACCGTCTGACTGCCTGCTGCCTAACAGCCGACCTACAGGCCGCCAGCCAGGTCAGGAGCTTGTCGCCAGAGCCGCCAGCCAGTCAGGGAGCTGCCAGAGCGCCGCGCAGCCACAGTCAGGAGCTGCCCAGAGCCGCAGCCAGTGAGCTGTCCCTACAGTCATGAGCTGCCCTACAGTCATGAAGCTGCCCTACAGTCATGAGCTGCCCCTACAGTCATGAGCTGCGGCTAACAGTTCATGAGCTGCACTAGTCCGGAGCTGCCACTCAGTCCGGAGCTGCCACTCAGTCCGGAGCTGCCCTCAGTCCGGAGCTGCCTCAGGTCGGCGGAGGCTGCCTCAGTCCGGAAGGCTGCCTTCAGTCCTGAGCTACCTCTCTGTCCTACTCCTCCTGCCTGCAGCTACCTCTCTGTCCTGAGCTACCTCTCTGTCCTGAGCTACCTCCTAAATCATGTGGGGGCTTTGGGAGGATTCTTAGGCCAAGGTCGTGGGCGAGGGTCGCCACTCAAAAGGACGCTAAGGAGGGGACAAAGACAGTGGTGGAGTGGTGTCCTCGTCCTGCGCCGGAGCCGCCACCGCGACAGATGCCCACCCCAGACCCTCCCTCTTGAGTTGTAGGGGTGCGTTCGGAGTCCGGCACCTCAGTGAGGGGGGTACTGTAACGTCCCTGACCAGAGTTTATTATGTGTTTTGCTTGTTTAGTGTTGGTCAGGACGTGAGCTGGGTGGGAATTCTATGTTGTGTGTCTAGTTTGTCTGTTTCTGTGTCCAGCCTAATATGGTTCTCAATCAGAGGCAGCTGGTAATCGTCGTCCCTGATTGAGAATCATATATAGGAGGCTTGTTTTGTGTTTGGGATTTTGTGGGTGATTGTTTCTGTCTCTGTGTTTGTGTTCTGCACCAGATAGGAACTGTTCCTCGGCCTTTTCAACG
>NC_036856.1:34930395-34963196 GCF_002910315.2 Salvelinus sp. IW2-2015 | reverse complement strand
GGCAGGCAGGCAGTACAGACGGTGCTGGGCAGACGAGCAGTGCAGGCGGCGTTGGGCAGACGGCCGACTCTGACCTGCTGAGGCGCACAGTAGGCCTGGTGCGTGGTACCGGCACTGGTGGTACCGGGCTGAGGGCACGCACCTCAGGGCGAGTGCGGGGAGAAGGAACAGTGCATACAGGGCTCTGGAGACGCACAGGAGGCTTGGTGCGTGGTGCTGGAACTGGAGGTACTGGGCTGGAGACACGCACTACAGACTACAGACTATCACAGATTACAAAGGAAAATCCATCTGTGTGGTGCCCACCGGAGCCTCCCTCCCAGACGAGCTTAACACATTATATACTCGCTTCGAAGCAGACAATACCAAGTCATCCAGGAAGACTCTCGCTGCTCCGGATGACAAGGTGCTTTCCCTCTCTGAGGCTGACGTGAGGAAAACTCAACAGAGTGAATACTCACAAAGCCGCCGGGCATCTTCTCAAACATCTTCAACCTGTCCCTGTCCCAGGCTGTAGTCCCCACCTGCTTTAAGGAGACCACCATCGTCCCATTGCCCAAGAAAAACAAGGTGACATGCCCAAATAACTAGCGCTCTGTCACGCTCACCTCAGACATCATGAAGTGCTTCGAGAGGCTGGTCATTGCCCACATCAAGGCCAGCATGCCAGGCACACTGTACTCACTCCAACCTGCCTACCGCTCCACAGATCCTCGCAAGATGCCAACCTTTCAGCAAAACAAAGGAGAAGCAGAGAAGAGAACATGCCTGATCCACATCAGTGGGACTATAGTAGAGATAGTCATCAGTTTTAAGTTCCTCTTTGTCCACATCACTGAGAACTTGTCATGGACCAACACCACCACCACTCTTGTCAAGAAGGCTCAACAGCGTCTCTACTTCCTAAGGCGGCTGACAATTCGGTACGCCACCCTGGGTCCTCTTCAAATACTAGCGCCGCACCATCGAGAGCATTCTGACCAGTTGCATCACGCCTGGTACGGGAATTTGTCCATCCACAACCGCCAGGCCATCCAGCAGGTGGTGAAGACGGCCCAGTACGTAACTGGGACCGTGCTCCCACCCATCCAGGACATCAACTCAAAACAGGTCCTGAGGAAGGCATGCAGCATCATCAAGGACCCCACACACCGCAGCCACAAGCTGTTCTCTCCCTTACCTTTGTTGAAACTTGACACTAAACCTGAACCGGGTTGTCATGGAAACCACCCTTTCTCTCATTCTTTCACTCTCTCTCTGTCTTTCTGCCTCTGGGCAGGGAGAGGGATTACAGTGACTTTGCCGTGACGACCCTGCTGTGTGGAGCTAGCATAGACCTGCTGTATGTTTTATTTTTCTGAGTGTCTGTGTGTATGTGTGAGTGCGTATGTTGGTGCGGGTGTGTGCTTGTGTTATAGAGTTACTTAGATCTGTGTTATATAGTTAAAAGCACAACAGCTCCCTCAATGCGTGACTTTCAACAATGCTCGTCTCACCAATCTCTGGTTAAATTTGCCACAGCATCGTGTTGTGGTGTCAGAATGTTAGTGCTTGTGTCCATGCAAGCCTGTTTCTGTGTGATTCTACAAAGCATGTGTGTGAGCAGTTAAACGTTTGTGTGTGAGCAGTTAAAGTGTGTGTGTGTGTTGCGTGAACTTTGAGTCATTCTAGATCTGGGAGCTGTTTGGTGTGTGTGTGTGTGTGTGTGTGTGTGTGTGTGTGTGTGTGTGTATGTGTGTATTCCATCCTGGTAGAGTCTCTCTTAATTCCTCAACAGGAAGATGTTTATCCCACAGGCTTAACTTGAGATGGTTCCAGTCCCTATTGTCCTGAGTGGCCCAGCAGTCTAAGGCACTGCATCTCAGTGCTAGAGGCGTCACTGCAGACCCTGGTTTGATTCCAGGCTGTATCACAACCGGCCGTGATTGGAGTACCATAGGGCGGCGCACAATTGTCCCAGCGTCGTCCAGTTAGGATTAGGCCGGGGTAGGCAGTCATTGAAAATAAGAATTTGTTCTTAACTGACTTGCCTAGTTAAATAAAGGTTAAATAAATACAAATATTCTCTATCCTAGCCTCAGTTGAACATATTGCACTGTTCTTGTGTGGACCAGAGAAACAGCAAACCCACATCCCCAAGCTGTATCTGTCTGTCTGTCATATGCCCCTGACTATCTCCTTCTCAACCACAAAGGGTTACAGCAGCAGAGTTAGTCTCAGAGTGACTTATTATGAGTAGAGTGCTAAATTATTTTGAGTCTGATTAAACTCTATTCTCTCTGTCTCATTGCTGTCTGAATAGCCACGTTGATGGTGACACCCATTCACCAGTTGCTAGTCTGTAGAACTGTCAAGTAGTATATTATGCTGTGTTATAATCATTTCAGTTAGTCAAAGGCTTTTGTAATGCTAGTTTTCCGCTGCTGAATAAGGTTGTTTTGTGGCCTATGGACTGTACTGTACTGTACTGTACACCTTCAGGAGTGTGTTCATGTGTAGTGAATATGATGCAGTCACACTATACTACAGCCAGCCTCAGGCTCTCTGAAACACACAGCTCTGTTTGTCTGCTCTCTGTCTGATGAATGGGAGTTTCCCAGCCAGGCAATGCTGTTTCTCCCTCCAGTTGTTATGCACTGTCATAGGATGACTAATACTACAGCTACTGTACATACCTCGCCGTGACTCAATGTTAGGAGGAGCGTGAACACCAGCACAGAGTGCTCAAATGTCATGTGGTGATGTACAAGCCTCTGTAGTAACCTGAGAGAGAGAGAGAGAGAGGGATCATAGGGATCACAGATCAGCTGTGTAATGTGACCTGTGTATGTGCTGCTGTGCTAGGCAGGGGCCACCGGGGCCCAGTCTGGCTGCTTACTTCAGGAGTTGGGAATGAGGGTACTTGTACACTATGGGCATTAGTCTTGTGTTTTTTTGTATGAGAGCTATCTTTCTTGTTAGCACTTCCTGTCACTAAAGCAGTATTATTCTCTTCACATTGCATGCCTTAACAACAGCCTAATGCTCACTGTGGGCGATGCTCGTTAGCTGTGGGCGAGGCTCGTTAGCTGTGGGCGATGCTCGTTAGCTGTGGGCGAGGCTCGTTAGCTGTGGGCGATGCTCGTTAGCTGTGGCGACGGCTCGTTAGCTGTGGGCGATGCTCGTTAGCTGTGGGCGAGGCTCGTTAAGCTGTGGGCGATGCTCGTTAGCTGCTGTGGCTGTGGCTGTCGGTTAGCTGTGGGTGAATGCCGTTAGCTGTGGGCAGATGCTCGTTGAACTGTGAGCAAGTGCTCTTTAAATTGTGGGCGATACTCTTTAAATGGTGGGTGATGCTCTTTTTTAACTATGGACGATGCTCGGTAGCTGTGGGCGATGCTCGTTAGCTGTGGGGGTGATGCTCGTATAGCTGTGGGGCAAGGCTCGTTAGCTGTGGGCGATGCTCGTTAGCTGTGGGCGATGCTCGTTAACTGTGAGCAATGCTCTTTAAATGTGGGCGATGCTCATTAACTGTGGGCGATGCTCGTTAGCTGTGGGCGATGCTCTTTAACTGTGGGCGATGCGCGTTAGCTGTGGGCGATGCTCGTTAGCTGTGGGCGATGCTCGTTAGCTGTCGGCGATGCTCTTAGTTGACAATGTGGCTAGTGTTGCTGTCTGTTTGACTGTTGGCTGCTATTGCTAATATATATTTTAGACTGGAAAAGCTAAACTTCCTGTGTGTGCAGAGGAAGAGCAAATATGGAACTGTGACCACACATAGTCTGCGTAGCCTGAGACAGTCTATCATCTCTGGTGATCTCTCTCATTGAAACACATGCAAAAATCCACACTCTCTTTGACTCACACATAAACATTGGCCTACACAGAAACACCTTCACTCTTCTTTCCCTTTCTGTCCCTGCCTTTCACACAACCTCCCCCAAATGTTAGTCTTACTAATCTCTTTTGACCTATTAACATACCGGTAAATCTAAATTGAGTTAGCTAGCTAGAGATCGCAAGATTTGTTGGTTCTGTGTTCTGAGATTATAGTTGTAGACATAGAAAAGATGGTTGTCTTGCTGAGATCTGGAAGCAACATGTCTTCTTTACTGGAGTGCTGAAAGCCAAGTGGAACATGGTTTCAGGTTACAGACACTCGAGTCTCCTGTCCACTACGGCTCACATTACAGTACACAGCAACGCAGTAACACAGTCATATGATATGTGGAGTCAGGACAGCATCCACTGTCATATGTAGTTCTGTGATTGTATAGTTTTCCAAATGCTCTTAGTGATACTATACCATTATGGTATCTGGTCTTTCAGTGTGTATAACAGCTCTACCCAGACAGACAGAGAGATGAGGAATAGACGTTACAGCCACTGACATTAGACTGATAGTGAGAGAGAGACTGGAGAGTCTCCATGTTACCTGATGCCTTTCCTCTCCTGTTGGGATCAAGACCCTGTCACAGTGTACACCAGCACTCACTTGGCCCTTAGCTGCCCCCCTTAGCCTTTAATCACAGGGCCTCTGATACCTATGCTTCCCACCGGAGAACACAGGCAGGCACGTGTACACACACACCTTGTATAAACACACACCTGTCATAAACACACACGTGTCATAAACACACACGTGCCATAAACACACACACGTACGGTATATATACAAAAGTATGTGGACACCCTTTCAAATTAGTGGATTGGGCTATTTCTGCCACACCCGTTGCTGACAGGTGTATACAATTGAGCACACAGCCATGCAATCTCCATAGACAAACATTGGCAGTAGAATGGCCTTACTGAAGAGCTCAGTGACTTTCAAAATGGCATCGTCATAGGGACGACCGAGTGCTTGAAAGCCGAGTGCTGAAGCGCGTAGCGCACAAAAAAAATTATAATATAAAAAATGCTGCCCCCTGGGGTTTGGCGGACGCCCGGAGAACGATACCTGCCCGAATGCATAGTGCCACTGTAAAGTTTGGTGGAGGAGCAATAATGGTCAGGGGCTGTTTCTCATGGTTCGGGCTAGGCCCCTTAGTTCCTGTGAAGGGAAACCTTAATGCTATAGCATACAATGTCATTATAGATGATTCTGTGCTTCCAACTTTATGGCAACAGTTTGGGGAAGGCCCTTTCCTGTTTCAGCATGACAATGCCCCCGTGCACAAAGCGAGGTCCATACAGAAATGGTTTATCAAGATCGGTGTGGAAGACCTTGACTGGCCTGCACAGAGCCCTGACCTCAACCCCATCGAAAACCTTTTGGTTGAATTGGAACTCCGACTGCGAGTCAGGCCTAATTGCCCAACATCAGTGCCCCACCTCACTAATGCTCTTGTGGCTGAATGGAACTAATCCCCGCAGCAATATTCCAACATCTAGTGGAAAGCCTTCCCAGAAGAGTGGAGGCTGTTATAACAGCAAAGGGGGGACCAACTCCATATTAATGCCCATGATTTTTGAATTAGATGTTCAACGAGCAGGTGTCCACATACTTTTGGTTATGTAGTGTATGTACACATACTGTACCTATGCAGACAAACATATACCGTACATATACAATATACATTCGGACAGTATTTAGACCCCTTGAATTTTTCCACATTTTGTTACATTACGTTCTTATTCTAAAATTGATGAAATCAATGAAGTGTACAAAACCTGCTCTTTCCATAACATAGACTGACCAGGTTAATCCAGGTGAAGACTATGATCCCTAATTGATGTCACTTGTTAAATCCACTCAGTGTTGACGAAGGGGAGGAGATAGGTTAAAGAAGGACACTTTTTTCACTCTGTCTCTCTGTCTCTGTCTCTCTGTCTCTCTCTCTCTGGTCTATTCGTCTCGCTCTGTCTCTCTCTCTCTCTGTCTATCTCTCGCTCTGTCTCTATTCTCTGTCTCTCCTCTCTCTCTCTCTCTCTCTCTCTCTCTCTCTGTCTCTCTGTCTCTCTCTCTCTCTGTCTCTATCTCTCTGTCTCTATCTCTCTCTGTCTCTATCTCTCTCATATTCCATATGCTTCAAGGTCAATCTTGCCAATGTGAAGTGATACACATAAAAAAAATATGAAAACAACAGTGACAACAATAAGAATAGCTTCATCAGCTGTCCTAGTGGCTGGTCTCAGACGATACCACAGATTACATGTGGTCTGCGGTTGTGAGGCCAGATGGAAGTACTGACAAATTCTCTAAAACGACGTAGGAGGCGGCTTATGATAGAGAATTAACATGAACTTCTCTGCCAACAGCTCTGGTGGACATTCCTGCAGTCAGCATACCAATTTCATGCTCCCTCAAAACTTGAGACATTGTATGTTGTGTGACAAAACTGCACATTTTAGAGTGGCCTTTTATTTACCCCAGCAGAAGGTGCACCTGTGTAATGACCATGCTCTTTAATCAACTTCTTGATATGCCACACCTGTCAGGTGGATGGATTATTTTGGCAAAGGAGAAATGCTCACTAACAGGGATGTAAACACATTTGTGCACAAAATATGAGAGAAATAAGCTTTTTGTGCATCTGGAACATTTCTGGGATCTTTTATTTCAGCTCATGAAACATGGGACCAACACTTTACATGTTGCGTTTATATTTTTGTTCAGTATAGTACAATTTATGTTTCCCTTAGCTTGTGGCAAGCTGTGACATACTGTGCTGCCAACTCTATAATATTAGACCATTCCCCTAAAAGTATACAAAGTTTGGCTTTGCTTGATAGATTTTATTTGCTTTTCATTTTGAATTTGGGGAAGAAGGAGTCTCTAATTGAAACCGGACGCCATCAAAAAACATGGGTAGCCAGAGACTACTATATATGTTAATATATATTTGGGTTTAGGTGATTAGAAAGCGTTCTTCACTTTCTATCTCTCCTGACCCACAGTGACGACAAAGTCTTTGGCCAGCCATGTTTTTTGATGGCGTTTCAATTGCCAGGCTATGATTGTTAACTCTGTATTTGGTTAAGGTTTTTCTTTGTATGGGGTCTTTATTCAGCTCCAGCTGGTTAAGTTTTGCCTTTGGAGCCAGATCATTTGTGTTCATTTCAATCTTGTGTTTTTGGGCCAGTTTTGCTAAGTGGTCACTCTCTGGGTAGAGGCTGTTGTCCATAAATGCTCTGTGTTTGTATGACCCTACATGTATTGGGCTAGGTACACCCAGATTTGCATGCCCTTTTTTCAGTGGGCAGTAGAAGAGGAAGTTTTCCTAGTTCTGCCCTGCATGCGTGGTTAATTAATGGAATTTCTGTGTACATGTAGGATGTTTTTGCAAAATTCAAGGTGCAGTTTTTCTGTGAGTGCTTTGTCCCATGATGTGTATTTTGACTATAAAAGTGGGCCCATATTTCACTGCTATACAGCCAGGTTGGTTGGATTATGGAGTCAAATATTTGTACTCAGATGTTGATAGGAGGGCAACAGTTGTTTATTGATTTGTTTATTTAGTAGTATGCTCTCCTTGCTTTCTCTTCCAGTGTTTTGATAGTGGTGTTGAACCGTCACGATGCTCTGATGTTAAGACCGATATAGGTATAATTAGTGGTGCTGTCAATGTTGACCTCTCCTAGGGTGAAGTGGTATTTATCTTTATCTTATATATCTTTCTTTTGGAAGATCATCATTTTTGTTTTGCACATGTTCAGTGTCAGTGCCCAGTTTTGGCAGTAGGCATCTGACACTGGCAGGCTTTGCTGTAACCCCTGTTTTGTTGGAGACAACAAGACCAGGTCATCTGCATAGAGAAGGAGCTTCATTTCTTTGTTGTCTAGGAAGATCGCAGGAGCTGTAGATAGCTCCAACTGTTTTGCAAATTCATCAATATAGATATTTAACAATGTTGGGCTCAGATTGCTGCCATGGCTCTCTTTCTCAATTCAATTCAAAGGGCTTTATTGCTATAAGAAACATATGTTTACATTGCCAAGCAAATGAAATAGATAAACAAAAGTAAAATAAACAATAAAAAATGTACAGTTACATTACACAAAAGTTCCAAATGAATAGAGACATTTCAAATGTCATATTATGGCTATGTACAGTGTTGTAACGATGTACAAATAGTCTCTGTCTCTTTCTCTGTCTCTCTCTGTATTCTCTTTCCTAGCCTGGGTTGTGTGTTGTGTTTGGTCCTTTAACATGGCATGAAGGGTGCTGACGTGAGTTGGGGAGAGGCACTGTCACGGAGGGGTTCTGCTGAACGGATTGGCTGGTCTCCTCTATGCCCGCAAGCATAAACTGTGGCGTCAGAGAGAAAGAGAGAGAGAGAGAGAGATGCTACAGAGAGAGAGAGAGAGAGAGATTCTACAGTGAGATAGAGAGATTCTACAGTGAGAGAGGTAGAGAGAGATTCCACAGTGAGAGAGATAGAGAGAGAGAGATTCTACAGTGAGAGAGAGAGAGTGAGAGAGAGAGAGATGTTACAGTGAGAGAGAAATGATGAATGTGCGAAAGCATAGCCAGCAAGCTGTAAGATAAGGCTCTTTATCAATTTGTTTTATTTTTCATCTCCCTAGCCCTCTCTCCATTTTCCCCTGCCCCTCTCTCTCTCTCCCTTCCTCGTTCCAGCCCTCAAATTAAGTGTCAGAGTCAGAGAGAGGTTTTGAGTGATGTGTAGAGGACTCATTGAAGGACTAATATAAAGATGAATGGATCTTGTCAGTCTCTCATTCTCTCTCCATCTTACTCTCTTCCTCTCATTCTCTCTGTCTCTCCCCCTTTCCTCTCTGCATTTTGAAAGTCACACATGAGTGTTGAAGTGTGTTAGAGAGCCAGTGTTTTGATGTATACCACACCATACATACATACATACATACACAATCACAACGTACGGTGAGATCTATCTACCCTCTGCTCTAATAGTCTGGGTACCACTCTGTTTAGCTATCATCCCAGTCCTTGGCACACTTGTAATGCTAATGGCGTATGACACAGAGTACAAGGAGTGGAATGCTAGCTAACAGACTGGTACCCAGGCTACTGCTCTAGTGCTGCACGCCAAAGGATGATATTGCCCTGGCATCACCTGGTTGCCGTGGAGCTAAGGTGTTTATAGAGCGTAAAGCAATTCAGTAAGGGTCACCCCTGGCAACATTGCACCGCTCCAAGGTGGTCATCTCATTTCCTGTTTTCATTTTGTTCAGAGGCAGGGGATGGATTACCGGAAGAGAGGGATTCAAATTAAAAACAAGAAAAACTAGTCATTCACCCCCACATACAGAAGCACAACAATGGCCTTCAGATTAGATGGCTCTGACTGAGTAGAGCCTCTTGTCTTGAAGGATGAATGGAAGTAATTCCATACCATGTTGATGTCTTAGTGTATGCATTTGTGGAGACAATGTTTGTTGCCGTATAGGTCACCATTTGTCTTGTGTTCCTGTGTTTCAAAACCCGGCTCTGAAGGTTAAATGCTAATCTGATAGTGTCTATATTGGCAATTACTGTTGTTACTGGGTTAGGTTGTGACAGGAATTGATCCAAATATTTATCTTAAACAGGCCTACAATGCAATAGGTTTCCATTCAATAGCTAGGTCGTTCCATGAATAGAGTACATTTTGCGTCACTTTGATATTTTAAGTAGAAATTGTGCACCTGTTATATTAAAGACATGTTCCCGTGCTTTGGCGACTAGGAAGTATTTCAAGGAGAGAGAGATAGAGCGAGACAGAGAGATATGTACAATTTTAAATGAGAACACAAGCAACTAAACCTTTAGTCATTATTACAGCAAGCACATCGTGCATTCTTCACTCATCATTATTCACTCATCATTCTTCACTCATCATTATTCACTCATCATTCTTCACTCATCATTATTCACTCATCATTATTCCACAACTCATTATTTTCCTCATCACTCATCATATTCACTCATCATTCTTCACTCATCATTCTTCACACATCATTCTTCACTCATCATTCTTCACTCATCATTATTCAACCATCATTATTCACACATCATTCTTCACACATCATTCTTCCACTCATCATCTTCACTCATCATTATTCACACATCATTCTTCACACATCATTCTTCACTCATCATTATTCACTCATCATTATTCACTATCATTCTTCACTCATCATTCTTCACTCATCATTATTCACTCATCATTATTCACACATCATTCTCACACATCATTCTTCACTCATCATTATTCCACACATCATTATTCACACATCATTCTTACACAATCATTCTTCACTCATCATTATCACTCATCATTCTTCACTCACATCTTCACTCATCATTATTCACTCATCATTCTTCACTCATCATTATTCACACATCATTCTTCACTATCATTCTTCACTCATCATTATTCACTCATCATTCTTCACTCATCATTCTTCACTCATCATTCTTCACTCATCATTATTCCCTCATCATCTTCACTCATCAATCTTCACTCATTATTATTCACTCATCATTCTTCACTCATCATTATTCACTCATCATTATTCACTCATCATTCTCACTCATCATACTCACTCATCATGTCTCATCATTAGTCACTCGGCATTATTCACTCATCATTCTTCACTTATCATTATTAACTCATCATTCTTCACTCATATCATTATTCACTCATCATTCTTCACTCATCATTCTTCACTCATCATTATTCACTCACCATTCTTCACTCATCATTATTTACTCATCATTATTCACTCATCATCTTCACTCATCATTCTTCACTCATCATTATTCACTCATCATTATTTCACACATCATTATTCACGATTCATTCTTCAATCATCATTATTCACGATTCATTATTCACAATTCATTCTTCACGATTCATTCTTCACTCATCATTATTCACGATTCATTCTTCACTCATCATTATTCACACATCATTCTTCACTCATCATTATTCATCATCATTATTCACGATTCATTCTTCACGATTCATTCAGGATTATCCGTAATCATGGTAGCATCCACATCAATCTTGAAGTGATTAGAAATATATTCTATTCTATTTAAAATAAAAGTGACACCAAAATGAAACAATACATTATTTACCATTAATTTCTATTGGGCACAAAAAGTTTGTAAAGTCACATAGGGCTGGACGATATGGCCAAATTAAACAACAAAAAAATAATTCTCATGTTTTACGGTATGACGGTATTTGACAGTATTTTATGTTTTTGAATGTAATCAATCAAATCAAATCAAGTTTATTTTATATAGCCTTTCGTACATCAGCTAATATTCTCGAAGTGCTGTACAGAAACCCAGCCTAAAACCCCAAACAGCAAGCAATGCAGGTGTAGAAGCACGGTGGCTAGGAAAAACTCCCTAGAAAGGCCAAAACCTAGAAGAAACCTAGAGAGGAACCAGGCTATGAGGGTGGCCAGTCCTCTTCTGGCTGTGCGGGTGGAGATATAAACAGAACATGGCCCGTGTGGCTCAGTTGGTAGAGCATGGCGCTTGCAACGCCAGGGTTGTGGGTCATTCCCCACGGGGGACCAGGAGAATATCTATGAACTTTCCAATTTGTAAGTCGCTCTGGATAAGAGCGTCTGCTAAATGACTTAAATGTAAATGGCCAAGATGTTCAAATGTTCATAAATGACCAGCATTTATGACCAGCATTTACTCAAAAGTACAGGATATTATCTTTAAATTAAGTGCCCTTTAATGTAGCCCAAATGGATAATTCTAGAAATCATTTTTTTTTTATTGAATAAAGACTTGCTAATGTACAAAAATCTGCATGTGGCCCTCATCATATTTTTTCGACTTCTAGGAAGAGTTATGGCTGATTGACTTCGGCGATGTAATTTACAAAATAGCTTCCAACACTCTACTCCAGCAAATGATGCAGTTTATCACAGTGCCATCCGTTTTGTCACCAAAGCCCCATATACTACCCAACACTGCGTCCTGCATGCTCCCGTTGCTGGTCCTCGCTACATATTCGTCGCCAAACCCAATGCTTCCAGCGTCATTCTATAAGTCTTTGCTAGGTAAAGCTCCGCCTTATCTCAGCTCACTGGTCACCATAGCAACACCCACCCGTAGCACGAGCTCCAGCAGGTATATCTCACTGGTCGTCCCCAAAGCCAACACCCCCTTTGGCCTCCTTTCTTTCCAGTTTTCTGCTGCCTATAACTGGAACGAATTGCAAAAATCACTGAAGTTGGAGACTTATATCTCCCTCACTAACTTTAAGCGTCAGCTATCAGAGCAGCTTACCGATCGCTGCAGCTGTACACAGCCCATCTGTAAATAGCCCATCCATCTAACTACCTACCTCATCCCCATATTTGTTTTTGTTTTTCTGCTCTTTTTCACACCAGTATTTCTACTTGCACATCCTCATCTGCACATATATCACTCCAGTGTAAATTGCTAAATTGTAATTACTTCGCCACTATTGGCCTATTTATTGCCTTACCTCCTTACTTCATTTGCACACACTGTATATAGATTTTTCTATTGTTATTGACTGTACATTTGTTTATCCCATGTGTAACTCTGTGTTGTTTTTGTCGCACTGCTTTGCTTTATCTTGGCCAGGTCGCAGTTGTAAATGAGAACTTTTTCTCAACTGGCCTACCTGGTTAAATAAAGGTTAAATAAAAAATAAAAATGTAAGATGAAAACGTCAGACCTGTTATGGTCAACCCTGTTACTTTAATGGCACTTAATTGGCACTTATTATAGTAATTTGTTTACTTAACCCCTTGAGATGGGAAAACATGTTTTCTATGAAGTTTAATAATATTGTGCTCTTTATGACACTACCCAAAATGTACTCTAATCGTGGAACGACCCAACTAATAAGCCACATTTCCAATAGCCTCAAGATCCAAAACCAAGTGCGAGTTCAACCGAGTTCACTGAACTCTCTTGTCCAGGCAATTTGTTTCCTACATTTCCACTGCTAACCCACATTAGCATCAATGCCAGTGCTTCATCCCTGTGTTACTGGAGAACTCAGAACGGCATGTTATCCAGTACAACTCAGTGTCACTCAGTGATGTGTTATCCAGTACAACTCAGTGTCACTCAGTGATCGTGTTATCCAGTACAGCTCAGTGTCACTCAGTGATGTGTTATCCAGTACAGCCCAGTGTCACTCAGTGATGTGTATCCAGTACAGCCCAGTGTCACTCAGTGATGATGCTATCCAGTACAGCCCAGTGTCACTCAGTGATGTGTTATCCAGTACAGCAGTGTCACTCAGTGATGTGTTATCCAGTACGACCCAGTGTCACTCAGTGATATGCTATCCAGTACAGCCAGTGTCACTCAGTGATGTGTTATCCAGTACAGCCCAGTGTCACTCAGTGATGTGTTATCCAGTACAGCCCAGTGTCACTCAGTGATGTGTTATCCAGTACAGCCCAGTATCACTCAGTGATGTGTTTATCCAGTACAGCCCAGTGTCACTCAGTGATGTGTTATCCAGTACAGCCCAGTGTCACTCAGTGATGTGTTACCAGTACAACTCAGTGCCACTCAGTGATGTGTTATCCAGTACAGCCCAGTGTCACTCAGTGATGTGTTATCCAGTACAACCCAGTGTCACTCAGTGATGTGTTATCCAGTACAGCCCAGTATCACTCAGTGATGTGTTATCTAGTACAGCCGATGTCACTCAGTGATGTGTTATCCAGTACCGCCCAGTGTCACTCAGTGATGTGTTATCCAGTACAGCCCAGTGTCACTCAGTGATGTGTTATCCAGTACAGCCCAGTGTCACTCAGTGATGTGTTATCCAGTACAGCCAGTGTCACTCAGTGATGTGTTATCCAGTACAGCCCAGTGTCACTCAGTGATGTGTTATCCAGTACAGCCCAGTGTCACTCAGTGATGTTTTATCCAGTACAACTCAGTGCCACTCAGTGATGTGTTATCCAGTACAGCCCAGTATCACTCAGTGATGTGTTATCCAGTACAGCCCAGTGTCACTCAGTGATGTGTTATCCAGTACAGCCCAGTGTCACTCAGTGATGTGTTATCCAGTACAGCCCAGTGTCACTCAGTGATGTGTTATCCAGTACAGCCCAGTGTCACTCAGTGATGTGTTATCCAGTACAACTCAGTGCCACTCAGTGATGTGTTATCCAGTACAGCCCAGTGTCACTCAGTGTGTGCTATCCAGTACAGCCCAGTGTCACTCAGTGATGTGTTATCCAGTACAGCCCAGTGTCACTCAGTGATGTGTTATCCAGTACAGCCCAGTGTCACTCAGTGATGTGTTATCCAGTACAGCCCAGTGTCACTCAGTGATGTGTTATCCAGTACAGCCAGTGTCACTCAGTGATGTTTACCCAGTACAGCCCAGTGTCACTCAGTGATGTGCTATCCAGTACAGCCCAGTGTCACTCAGTGATGTGCTATCCTGTACAGCCCAGTGTCACTCAGTGATGTGCTATCCAGTACAGCCCAGTGTCACTCAGTGATGTGCTATCCAGTACAACTCAGTGTCACTCAGTGATGTGTTATCCAGTACAGCCCAGTGTCACTCAGTGATGTGTTATCCAGTACAGCCCAGTGTCACTCAGTGATGTGTTATCCAGTACAGCCCAGTGTCACTCAGTGATGTGTATCCAGTACAACTCAGTGTCACTCAGTGATGTGTTATCCAGTACAGCCCAGTGTCACTCAGTGATGTGTTATCCAGTACAACTCAGTGTCACTCAGTAGTGTTATCCAGTACAACTCAGTGTCACTCAGTGATGTGCTATCCAGTACAGCCCAGTGTCACTCAGTGTCACTGCGTAGGCTGCAGGGCTCCAGCACCATTGTGGGTCAAACCCAGAGTGCTCAGGAGCTTAACGCCCCATCCCCACTGAGCCCATGACTTGCTGAAGCACCCTGATAAGACTTAGAGAAACTCTCTTTCTCTCCATATATTGCTGTCTCGTTCACTCACTGCCCGCCCCTTTTCTTTCTGTCTCTCTATCTATCTATCCATCCCTCTCTCCACCGCCCCCACAGTCACTGTGTCTGTATGTCACTGCAACTCACATCAACTGAACCCCCTTCCCCCTCCCCCTCATCTCTCTCAAAGTGAGAACACAACTTGACCACTGCTTATTTTATTTCTCAAGGGGATTGCTTGAGGAATTCACCAACCCTATGTTTAGAGCTACACTTATCAATATGCGTGTATACGTACAGTACTTCATCGTTTTCTCCCTGTTGTTCTATCATTTTATCGTTCTCTCTCCTTCGTTCTCGCTCTCGTTTTCTCTTTCACTCTCTCTCTCTCTCTCTCTCTCTCTCTCTCTCTCTCTCTCTCCACCTCGCTGTGCTCAGCAATCAGCACCATGTGAAATATTTAGGTGTGTGAGGCCGTGGGTCAGAGGTCACATGATTGGACCACTTCACCAGTAATACAGGAGGCATATACTGTTAACCGCAGCACCAACCCAGAGGACTCACCCCACCTCCTCTCTCTTGCTCCTCTCTTCACATTCTCCTTCACTCTACTTTCTACATCCCCCTTTTTCAATTTCACTCTTTCTCTCCTGTGTGTGAATGTATTTTTCAGTAGCTTTCCAGGACTGACTCATCGTGGTGTTTGATCTTGAGAGCTGAGAGAGAGAGAGAGCTGTGATTTGATGACTGCGTTCCGTGTGGCATGCCGTGAGTACACGGCACAGCTGATGCCTATATCAGGAGGGAGAGTGCTTGCGCCTGGCATGCTGATGTCAGAATCAGACATACGCCCATCCCTCTCTCCACTGCAACTCACATCAACTGACCCCCCCTCCCCCTCCCCCTCATCTTGCTGTGCTCGGCAGTCAGCAGCCTGAATGCACCAATTTGTAAGTCGCTCTGGATAAGAGCGTCTGCTAAATGACTTAAATGTAAATGTGAAATATTTAGGTGTGTGAGGCCGCGGGTCAGAGGTCACATGACTGTACCACTTCACCAGTAATAGAGGACTCAGACACTCTAACCCCAGGAACAACCCAGAAGAGAAACCCTCTGAACCCTCCCTCTGACGTGTGTGACTCGTCTTTCTCTCTATCTCTGTGCTTATCCATCTCTTCATCTTTCTTGTCTTTCTTTCTTTCCCTCTCATCTCTCATCACATTCTCTCACCCCACCTCTTCTCTCTTGCTCCTCTCTTCACAATTCTCCTTCACTCTACTTTCTACATCACTCTTTCTCTCCTGTGTGTGAATGTATATTCTAGTAGCTTTCCACGGCTGTCTCGTGGTGGTGTTTGATCTTGAGAGCTGAGAGAGTCTGATTTGATGACTGCATGCCATGGCGTGTGGCGTGCCGTGTGGCGTGGCGTGCCGTGGCGTGTGGCGTGTCGTGGCGTGTGTACACGTCACTGCTGATGCCTATGTCAGGGGTAGCTCTATTTTATTCTAAAATCTCCTGACATCCTCTCAGCTCAGCATGATGTACAGTCGGAGGCCAGTTTTAGGTACACTGATGTAGTTCCAGGTTGGACCTCCCTTTGCCTCCAAAACAGCCAGAATTCTCCGGGGCGTGGAAACGTTGCTCAATTGGTATCAACAGACCTAATGTGTGCCAGAAAAACATACCCCACACCATTACACTACCGCTTTCCAGCCTGTATCGTTGAAACCAGGCAGGATGGGGCCATGGACTCATGCTGCTTATGCCAAATCCTGACTCTGCCATCAGTATGACGCAACAGGAACCGGATTCGTCAGACCAGGCTTGATTTTCCACTCCTCAATTGTCCAGTGTTGGTGATCACRTGCCCGCTGGAGACTTGTTGTTCTTCTTGTTTTTAGCTGATAGATACAATAGCCCTCCGTGACAAGGACTGAGGAGTTGTGCATTCCGAGATGACACCTCTGTTGTTTTGCACCTGTTTGCGTGTTTGTGTCTGGCCTGTTAGCTTGCGCAATTCTTGCCATTCCCCTTCGACCTCTCATCAATGAGCTGTTTTTGTCCACAGGACTGCYGCTGACTGGATGGGGGAATAATAGTGAAGACATCAAAACAATGAAATAAAACATATGGAATAATGTAGTAACCAATAAGTGTTAAACAAATCTATTAATTTTAGATTCTTCAAAGTAGCCACCCTCTGCTTTGTTGACAGCTTTGCACACTATTGGCATTCTCTCACCAGCTTCACCTGGAGTTCCCACATATGCTGAGCACTTGTTGGCTGCTTTTCCTTCACTCTGCGGTCCAACTCATCCCAAACAATCTCAATTGGGTTGAGGTCGGGTGATTGTGGAGGCCAGGTCATCTGATGCCGCACCATCACTCTTCTTCTTGGTCAAATAGCCCCACAGTCTGGAGGTGTGTTGGGTCATTGTCCTGTTGAAAAACAAATGATAGTCGCACAAAACAAAAACCAGATGGGATGGCGTATCACTGCAGAATGTTGTGGTAGCCATGCTGGTTGTGTGCCTTGAATTCTAAATAAATCACTGACAGTGTCACCAGCAAAGCACCCCCACACCATCCCACCTCCTCCTCCAGGCTTCATGGTGGGAACCACACATGCGGAGATCATCCGTTCACCTACTCTGCGTCTCACAAAAACATGGTGGTTGGAACCAAAAATCTCAAATTTGGACTCATCAGACCAAAGGACAGATTTCCACCGGTCTAATGTCCATTGCTCGTGTTTCTTTGGCCAAGCAAGTCTCTTCTTCTTTTTGGTGTCCTTTAGTAGTGGTTTCTTTGCAGCAAATCGGCAATGAAGAGGCGACTCTGGGATGCTGGCCTTCTAGGCAGAGTTGCAAAGAAAAAGCCATATCTCAGACTGGCCAATGAAAATAAAATATTAAGATGGGCAAAAGAACACAGACAGTAGACAGAGGAACTCTGCCTAGAAGGTCAGCATCCCGGAGTCGCCTCTTCACTGTTGACGTTGAGACTRGTGTTTTGYGGGTACTATTTAACGAAGCTGCCAGTTGAGGACTTGTGAAGCGTCTATTTCTCAAACTAGACCCTCTAATGTACTTGTACTCTTGCTCAGTTGTGCACCGGGGGCCTCCCACTCCTCTTTCTATTCTGCTTAGAGCCCGTTTGCGCTGTTCTGTGAAGGGAGTAGTACACAGCGTTGTACGAGATCTTCAGTTTCTTGCCAATTTCTCGCATGGAATAGCCTTCATTTCTCAGAACAAGAATAGACTGACGAGTTTCACAAGAAAGGTCTTTGATTCTGGCTATTTTGAGCCTGTAATCAAACCCACAAATGCTGATGCTCCAGACACTCAACTAGTCTACAGAATGCCAGTTTTATTGCTTCTTTAACCTCTAACGCTAACGCTAACGTCCCACCTGACCAACATACAGTGAAAGTGCAGGGCGCCGAATTAAAACAACAGAAATCTCATAATAATTCCTCAAACATAGATGTATTATACACCAATTTAAAGAAAAACGTGTTGTTAACCCCACCACAGTGTCCGACTTCAAAAAGGCTTTACGACAAAAGCATACCATGCGATTATGTTAGGTCAGTACCTAGTCACAGAAAAACACAGCCATTTTTCCAGCCAAAGAGAGGAGTCACAAAAAGCAGAAATAGAGATAAAATGAATCACTAAAATTTGATGATCTTCATCAGATGACACTCATAGGACTTCATGGTACACAATACTTGTATGTTTTGTTCGAAAAGGTTCATATTTATATCCAAAAATCTCAGTTTACATTGTCGCGTTATGTTCAGTAGTTCCAAAACATCCGGTGATTTTGCAGAGAGCCACATCAATTTACAGAAATACTCATAATAAACATTCCTAAAAGATACAACTGTTATGCATGGCATTTTAGATCCACTTCTCCTTAATGCAACCGCTGTGTCATGCTGCCGGTTCGTCCGAATTTTACGCCCAGCCAGCTTGCCCAGCGTCCGTGCCTCGGCTGGCCCGCCAGGCTGGCACTGGGTGGCACCCCTGGGGGGGGGGGTATTGTCACTCCTGCTCCCACTCTTCCTCCGCGTGCCAGGCTCCCCAGCATTACGGACTCCTGCCACCATCAGTACACACCTGCCTTTCCCCGTCACACGCATCAGCGTATTATTGTACTCACCTGGACTCAATCACCTATTTATTACCTCCCCTATATTTGTCAGTTCCCCATCTCTGTTCTCTGCTGCTGCATTGCTTGTCGTTTGTCATTGTGTATCCGTGTGCTGACGCTGTTTCTGTCTTGCTCTTTGTCTGTTACTTATTAAATGTCAACTCCCCGTACCTGCTTCTCGTGTCCGGCGTCAGTCCTTACAGAGACATTCATACTAATCTTCTAGAGAACCAGTTCAGATTCAAGTATAGCTTTTGAATGACTGAAGCCTTTATTGAGAGGTCTACTGCTTTAATATTTCATCATTTCTGCCCTCCGAATTCATATTGCCGTTCCAAATAAAATGTTATATTTTTTCTCATATAATTTCAAAAACAAGTCGCTAGGTGTAGGAAAGGCCATAAGCAGTGGGTAAACTGGGATATGACTAAAGAGTTCATCAATGAGCTTTTTTCACACATAGACAGGTATTTTCCCTTCCATCTTGTCTATTTTTGCTAACTTTCTATTCAAATGTATTGTATTTATTGTCGCACCATTCTCAGGAAACCCTAGACACTGTCGTGCGTGAAAAGCCCAGGAGGCCGGCCGTTTCTGAATCGCCTGGCACCTGCTTTGGTCACTTGTTTTGTGCATTCTGACATTCAGTCGAACAGTAACTGAATGCCTCGATACCTGTCTGCCTGCTTTGTATTGCAAGCCACAGCTATGTGACTCACTGTCTGTAGGAGCGAACCATTTTCATGAGCGGGGTGCTGTATCTAATTAACTGGCCACTGAGTATATACACAGTATGTCATTGCGTTCTATGACTCTCACTAAGACTTATCATTGCATTTTCTAGGGAGTGATGGCTCTTAATTTATTAGCTTTGGCATAAATAAGAGGAATATATAGACTGGATTATGTAAGCGCCTGTTTGCTTTTGATGACTATGGACAGTGGCCAATAGTGGAGTTTTGCACCAGTCCTATATATTGGGCACTGTGGTCCCATTCATGATACTGAATTGTTCCATAAGAGGCATTGGCATATGCTGCCTTCTGCAGGCAGTAGTAAATTATCCACAGACCTAATTTACCTGTGAGTAATTGCCTGGCTTGTCAGTTGCCTGAGAGTGAGGACTCAACATGCTGTATGTAGGAATAGAGGGCCATCTAGTGGAGTTAGACAACACTCCCTTTTCTCTGAGACAGTGTTCACCTCTGGATATTTTAGCAGTGATAGAGAGAGTTTTTGTTTTGACCAATTCTGGTATCCATTGATTCTAATAAAAATCACATGCTCATAATTAGTTATCAAAATAGGTGCCCATAATTGTATCACTTTAACAATAATATGTGATATTATTTAAGAAGATATAATGAAGACTAGTCTTTACCAGTAATATATGTTTTTGTCTGGATCCAATTCTGTATTTCTTTAATAGTGAACACTGTCTGACTCTGAATTGGCCCCACCTCTCTCTGGGAGAGAATGTCTTTGTGCACCTGGCTGTAACAGTGAGTAATGTGGTGGGTGACGTCATCATCTGTGTGTTCCCCTCAGGGGGTTATCAGGGAGGAATGTTCCCATTGTCAACCACAATGTCACTGAACCAGAACCACCGTCAACCATTGTCACACAACCTCTCACTCCCAGCTGGCAACATCCTCCTCCATTTACACTTCCACTTCGATGTGATAGCAGTTCCACACCCTCTCTCTCTCTCTCTCTCTCTCTCTCTCTCTCTCTCTCTCTCTCTCTCTTCCTCTCTCTCTCTCCTCTCTCTCTCTCTCTCTCTCTCTCTCTCTCTCTCTCTCTCTCTCTCTCTCTCTCTCTCTCTCTCTCTCTCTCTCTCTCTCTCTCTCTCTCTCTCTCTCTCTCTCTCTCTCTCTCTCTCTCTCTCTCTCTCTCTCTCTCTCTCTCTCTCTTGCTTCACTCTCTCTCTCTCATTTGTTGTAAAGATGGGGAGAGGTCTGGCCGTAATAAAGAGATGCTCTACTTTTTTGACACCACACTCCAAAAACCAAGTTCTGCAGGCTCTAGTTTTGTCTAATCTTGATTATTGTCCAGTCACATGGTCCAGTGCTGCAAGGAAATACCTAGTTAAGCTGCAGCTGGCCCAGAACAGAGTGGCACGTTTTGCTCTTAATTGTAACCAGAGGGCTAATATAAATACTATGCATGCCAGTCTCTCTTGGCTAAGAGTTGAGGAGAGACTGACTGCATCACGTCTTCTTTTTATAAGAAACATTATTCAAGAATAACAAGAATAACAAATTCAAGAAAGCGTACAGTATTATATAGAGCCCTATTTGTATGGAACTTCCATCCATCTCATATTGCTCAAATAAACAGCAAACCTGGTTTCAAAAAACAGATAAAGCAACACCTCGCGGCACAACGCCTCTCCCCTGTTTGACCTAGATAGTTTGTGTGTAGGTATTGATATGTAGGCTACGTGTGCCTTTTTACAAAATGTATGTAGTTCTGTCCTTGAGCTGCTCTTGTCTATTTATGTTCTGTATTATGTCACATGTTTCCCATGCCAATAAAGCCCTTGAATTCAATTGAATTAAATGTGTATTTGGGTATTTTATTAGGATCCCCATTAGCTGTTGCAATAGCAGCAGCTACTCTTCCTGGGGTCCACACAAAACATGAAACATAATACAGAATGATGTTAACATTGCCAAAGCAAGTGAAGTAGATAATACACAAAAATGAAATTAACAATACAAATTAACAGTAAATATTACACTCACAGAAGTTCTAAAAGAATAAAGACACTTTAAATGTCATATTATGTCTATATACAGTGTTGTAACGATTTGCAAATAGTTAAAGTACAAAAGGGAAAATAAATAAACATAAATATGGGTTGTATTTACAACAGTGGCAACAGGTCACATACAGTGGGGAGAACAAGTATTTGATACACTGCCGATTTTGCAGGTTTTCCTACTTACAAAGCATGTAGAGGTCTGTAATTTTTATCACATTGTATGATTTTTAAGTAATTCATTTGCATTTTATTGCATGACATAAGTATTTGATCACCTACCAACTAGTAAGAATTCTGGCTCTCACATACCTGTTTGTTTTTCTTTAAGAAGCCCTCCTGTTCTCCACTCATTACCTCATTACCTGTATTAACTGCACCTGTTTGAACTCGTTACCTGTATAAAAGACACCTGTCCACACACTCAATCAAACAGACTCCAACCTCTCAACAATGGCCAAGACCAGAGAGCTGTATAAGGACATCAGGGATAAAATGGTAGACCTGCACAAGGCTGGGATGGGCTACAGGACAATAGGCAAGCAGCTTGGTGAGAAGGCAACAACTGTTGGCGCAATTATTAGAAAATGGAAGAAGTTCTAGATGACGGTCAATCACCCTCGGTCTGGGGCTCCATGCAAGATCTCACCTCGTGGGGCATCAATGATCATGAGCGAGGTGAGGGAACAGCCCAGAACTACACGGCAGGACCTGGTCAATGACCTGAAGAGAGCTGGGACCACAGTCTCAAAGAAAACCATTAGTAACACACTACGCCGTCATGGATTAAAATCCTGCAGCGCTCGCAAGGTCCCCCTGCTCAAGCCAGCGCATGTCCAGGCCCATCTGAAGTTTGATGACCATCGACAGGACGACTGCACCGTATTGAGGGGAGGATGTATGGGGCCATGTAACGCGAAATCTTGGCCAACAACCTCCTTCCCTCAGTAAGAGCATTGAAGATGGGTCGTGGCTGGGTCTTCCAGCATGACAACGACCCGAAACACACAGCCAGGGCAAACTAAGGAGTGGCTCCGTAAGAAGCATCTCAAGTCCTGGAGTGGCCTAGCCAGTCTCCAGACCTGAACCCAATAGAAAATCTTTGGAGGGAGCCGAAAGTCCGTATTGCCAGCGACAGCCCCGAAACCTGAAGGATCTGGAGAAGGTCTGTATGGAGGAGTGGGCCAAAATCCCTGCGCAGTGTGTGCAAACCTGGTCAGAACTACAGGAAACGTATGAGCTCTGTAATTGCACAACAAGGTTTCTGTACCAAATATTAAGTTCTGCTTTTCTGATGATCAAATACTTATGTCATGCAAATAAATGCAAATTAATGCCTTAAAAAATCATACATGTGATTTTCTGGATTTTTTGTTTTAGATTCCGTCTCTCACAGTTGAAGTGTACCTATGATAAAAATTACAGACCTCTACATGCTTTGTAAGTAGGAAACACTGCCGATTTTGCAGGTTATCAAATATTGTTCTCCCCACTGTATCTTGCTGCTGTGATGGCACACTGTGGTAGTTCACCCAATACATATGGGAGTTTATCAAAATTGGGTTTGTTTGCGAATTCTTTGTGGATCTGTGTAATCAGTTGGGAAATATGTGTCTCTATGGTCATACATTTGCAGAAGGTTAGGAAGTGCAGCTCAATTTCCACCTTAGTTTTGTGGACAGTGGTGCACACAGCCTGTCCTCTCTTGAGAACCAGGTCTGCCTATGGCGGCCTTTCTCAAAAGCAAGGCTATGCTCACTGAGTCTGTACATAGTCAAACGCTTTCCTTAAATTTGTGTCAGTCACAGTGGTCAAGTATTCTGCCACTGTATACTATCTGTTTAGGGCAATAGCATTCTAGTTTGCTCAGTTTTTTGTTAATTCTTTCCAATGTGTCAAGTAATTATCTTTTTGTTGTCTCATGATTTGGTTGCATCTAATTGTGTTGCTGTCCTGGGGCTCTGTGGGTCTGTTTGTGAACAGAGCCCAGGACCAGCTTGGTTAGGGGACTCTTCTCCCAGGTTCATCTCTCTGTAGGTGATGGCTTTGTTATGGATGGTTTGGGGAATCGCTTCCTTTAGGTGGTTGTAGAATTTAACTGCTCCTTTCTGGATTTTGATAATTAGCGGGTATCGGCCTAATTCTGCTCTACATGCATTATTTGGTGTTTTACCTTGTACGCAAAGGATATTTTTGAAGAATTCTGCATGCAGAAGTCCTCATTTGGTGTTTGTCCCATTTTGTGAATTCTTGTTTGGTGAGCGGACCCCAGACCTCACAACCATAAAGGGCAATGGGTTCTATAACTGATTCAAGTATTTCTTTAGCCAGATCCTAATTGGTATGTCGAATCGTTCACAGCTTTGTGGAAGTTACCTGTGGTGCTGATGTTTAGACCAAGGATGTATCGTTTTTTGTGTGCTCTAGGACAACGGTGTCTAGATGGAATTTGTATTTGTGGTTCTGGCGACTGGACCTTTTTTGGAACACCATTATTTTGATCTTACTGAGATTTACTGTCAGGGCCCAGGTCTGACAGAATCTGTGCAGAAGATCTAGGTGCTGCTGTAGGCCCTCCTTGGTTGGTGACAGAAGCACCAGATCATCAGCAAACAGTAGACATTTGACTTCAGATTCTAGTAGGGTGAGGCCGGGTGCTGCAGACTTTTCTAGTGCCCTTGCCAATTCGTTGATATATATGTTGAAGAGGGTGGGGCTTAAGCTGCATCCCTGTCTCACCCCACGACCCTGTGTGAAGAAATGTGTGTGTTGTTTGCCAATTTTAACAGCACACTTGTTGTTTGTGTACATGGATTTTATAATGTCGTATGTTTTTCCCCCAACACCACTGTCCATCAATTTGTATAGCAGACCCTCATGCCAAATTGAGTCAAAGGCTTTTTTGAAATCACCAAAGCATGAAAAGACTTTGCCTCTGTTTTGGTTTGTTTGATTGTCAATTTGGGTGTGCAGGCTGAATACGTGGTCTGTCATGATTATTTGGTACAAAGCCAATTTGACATTTGCTCAGTATGTTGTTTTCGCTGAGGAAATGTACGAGTCTGTTTAATGATAATGCAGAGGATTTTCCCAATGTTGCTGTATACGCATATCCCACGGTAGTTATTGGGGTCAAATTTGTCTCCACTTTTGTGGATTGGGGTGATCAGTCCTTGGTTCCAAATATTGGGGAAGATGCCAGAGCTAAGGATGATGTTAAAGAGTTTTAGTATAGCAAATTGGAATTTGTTGTCTGTATATTTGATCATTTCATTGAGGATACCATCAACACCACAGGCCTTTTTGTGTTGGAGGGGTTTTATTTTGTCCTGTAGTTCATTCAAGGTAATTGGAGAATCCAGTGGGTTCTGCTAGTCTTTAATAGTTGATTCTAAGATTTGTATTTGATCATGTATATGTTTTTGCTGTTTGTTCTTTGTTATAGATTGGAAAAAGATGGGAGAAGTGGTTTACCCATACATCTCCATTTTGGAAACTTATTTCTTTGTGTTTGTTTAGTATTTTCCCAGAAGTGGTTAGAGTCTATGGATTCTTCAATTACATTGAGCTGATTTCTGACTTGCTGTTCCTTCTTTTTTCGTGTTTCTGTATTGTTTTAGTGATTCACCATAGTGAAGGYGTAGACTCAGGTTTTCCGGGTCTCTATGTTTTTGGTTGGACAGGTTTCTCAATTTTTTTCTTAGACTTTTGCATTTGCAGCCCCATTTGTCATTGCTGTTCATTTTCTTCGGTTTTCTATTTGAGATGTTTTGATTTGATAGGGAAGCTGAGAGGTCAAAATACTGTTAAGATTTTCTACTGCCAAGTTTACACCTTCACTATTACAATGGAATGTTTTGTACAGGAAGTTGTCTAAAAGGAATTACATTTTTTGTTGCCAAATAGTTTTTTGGTAGGTTTCCAAACTACATTCCTTCCACCTGTAGAATTTCTTAATATTACTCAGTTCCTTTGGCTTTGATGCCTCATGATTGAGTTTTGCTCTGTTCAAGTAGACTGTGATTTTTCTGTGGTCTGATAGGGGTGTCAGTGGGCTGACTGTGAACGCTCTGAGAGTCTCTGGGTTGAGGTCAGTGATAAAGTAGTCAACAGTACTACTGCCAAGAGATGGGCTATAGGTGTACCTACCATAGGAGTCCCCTCGAAGCCTACTATTGAATGTACATACCCAGCGTGCGACAGAGCTGCAGGAGTTGTGACACGTTTTTTTTGGTTATGTTGTCGTTGTGTCTAGGGGGGGTGTATGGGGGAGGGAATGCTGTCACCTCCAGGCACGTGTTTGTCCCCCTGTGTGCTGAGGGTTTCAGGTTCTTGTCCGGTTCTGGCATTTAGGTCGCCACAGACTAGTACATGTCCCTGGGCCTGGAAATTATTGTTTCCCCCTCCAGGATGGAGAAGTTGTCTTCATTAAAGAATGGGGATTCTACTGGGGGGATATACAGTGGTTCCTCCTTTAAAAGTTGCAAGCTTGTACCGCGGGACTTCGAGGTCTCATTATGCATTTGGGTCCCAAGGTTTTTATATGACCAATCATATCGAGTGGTTCCAATGACGAATTTGCCGCAAGCCACCTGTCCCTGCATGAAGATGGCTGACAAAACATTACGGTGGAACCAAATGCAAGTAGTTATAACGTCATAACGAGTCAAGCAAAAAATTTACAATTGAGAGGAATATCTTAGTTAATGTAGAGACAAACGTTTGTGCATATTATTTTGTCAAAGTTAATTCGTGAAAATCGTTATTTAGCTGACTAGCTAACATTAGCCAGCTAGCTTGCTAGTGTTATGACAGAAGAATGAATTTGTAATTTGTGTTGTTTAATGTTTTAGGGACTCCTGAGTAAACCAGCAAACCAGCCTGTCATCTTGTGAAACAGTGGCTGTAAAGAATCTAGCTAGCTAAAGCTTTTACTGTAAATTGAATGTACAATTGTGTAAGCTTGCCTTGCATTGCAGCTGAAGTAACATAGCTAGCTAACTATTTAATTGCTTATTGTGTAGTGGAGGATAAAAATAACTGTATGCCTGTGGATGTGTAGCTAGCTACAGTATGTAGCCGATCTGTGTATGGGACCCTAAAACGTTGGGTTCTGAACTAATATTCATAGTAATCTATGAACCTCAGCTATCATAGTTGTTGTATCAACTTCAAGTCTGAATGGCATTAATGAAGCCTATGGATAGGGTAGAATATAATAACTTTATTGTGCCAAGGATGCAAGTCCTATATACATGTGCTGTAGTTATTACCACGCATGAGATTCCCACATTGTGGCCTGTACATTGAATATATGCACTGATCATGTACTCTTCCTTGGCAAATAAAGGTGTGGTTCAGGTATGAATCTCTGAGACATTCTTTTTCAGTCATATCAAACTCCATTATTTGAATGATGCTGTGTTTGCATGTATGATTTAAGTAAAGGCTGATTTGTAATTCATACAGTATGTACAGAAAAAAACTATGCATATCTAACTCCCTTCATCTGCGTTAGTTTGAGAACACAGGATAGTATTTCAATTAGATACTTAATTTCAACCAGTGGAGAATGTGAAACGCTTTTTTGAAAGACGGTCATTATCTAGGTGTTACAAATACATAATAAATACATTATAATTATGATAATTGTAATATTATATTAAAAATACAAGTTCAATCTGTACTTCAATGCACATATGGTGTGCATTATAAAACGAGGAAGAAAGACGAGGTGGGGAGAAAGGTGTAGAAGACAGAAAGGGAAAGAGGTAAGAAAAGCGGCAGACAGCATATTAAAACATACCTGCAGACGAGAGACAGATGGATAGAGAGAGAACATGATTAAGCCTTGATTTTCTATTCTAACACGGTCAGTCATTATAATCATCAGGAGCTGAAATGCAAAACTGACCTTGGATCATTGACTCTGGGACTAGTACATGTATGTCTGTATTTCAATGTCAAGCATCTCTTTAATAATACTTTCTGTTGACCCGACCAAGTGACCTCTCGTTTTTCCCTGAATAGAAATACCATAATATTAATCCAATTAATTAAGCCAAATATATTAAAATCAATCCCATA
Organism: Salvelinus sp. IW2-2015; assembly: GCF_002910315.2. Classification (NCBI taxonomy): domain Eukaryota; kingdom Metazoa; phylum Chordata; class Actinopteri; order Salmoniformes; family Salmonidae; genus Salvelinus; species Salvelinus sp. IW2-2015. The sequence continues at coordinate 34,935,351 of NC_036856.1, read as the reverse complement.
TACTATTTTATTACAAAAAAGGTTTTAAATTCTCTGGTAGAATTATGTGGCAGCACGCAAGGTGTGCCGCAGTTTGACCCAACTTTTAAAGGAGGAACCACTGTAGGTAGCACACAAGAGGACATTTTCCTCTGTTAAGATCATTTCCTTTTGAATTTCTAGCCAAATGTAAAATGTTAATGTTTTGATTAATTTAATGGAGTGAGTTAGGTCCGCAGGTCTGGGAGAGTGTCTCGCTGGTCTATTAATCTTTTGCTCCTGTGTGAAGTGTTCGGGCTGCGTTTGAGACGGATGTCCTTTAGAGTCCGGGCGAAGGCGGGCACTGCTGCCTTGTATAGGTGGACCTGGTCATAGAGGCTGTTCAAGTCCAGGGTGGAGTGGTGGGCCAGGAAAACATTTGGTTTTGAGGCACAGTCATGGGAAATACTTGCATTTACCTGCTATATGGTAGCAGGGTGGAAGTCTTTTCGTGGTAGCAGGGTGGAGATCACCCTCTCTCTCTGTCTCTCTATCTCACCCTCTCTCTCTCTCTCTCTCTCTCTCTCTATGTCACCCCCTCTCTGTCTCTGTCTCTCTCTGTCTCTCTCGATTTCATCCCCCCTCTGTCTCTCTCTATCTCTCTCTCTGTCTCTCTTTATCTCACCCACTCTCTGTCTCTCTCTCAATTCAACTAAATTCAAGGGGTTTTATTGCCATGGGAAACATATGTTAACATTGTCAAAGCAAGTGAAGTAGATAATACACAAAAGTGAAATAAACATTAAAAATGGACAGAACATTACACTCACAGAAGTTCCAAAATAATAAAGACTGTCTCTATCTTACCCCGTCTCTGTCTCTCTCTCGATTTCACCCCCCCCTTCTCTCTCTCTCTCTCTCTCTCTCTCTATCTCCCCCCTCACTGTCTCTCTCTATCTCACCCACTCACTGGCTCTCTCTCTGTCTCTCTATCTCACCCCCTCTATCTCACCCCTCTGTCTCTCTCTCTCTCTCTTTCTCTCTATCAAATCAAATCAAAGTTTATTTGTCTTGTGCGCTGAATACAACAGGTTTAGACCTTACAGTGAAATGCTTACTTACAGGCTCTAACCAATAGTGAAAAAAAGGTATTAGGTGAACAATAGGTAGGTAAAGAAATAAAACAACAGTAAAAAGACAGGCTATATACAGTAGCGAGGCTATAAAAGTAGCGAGGCTACATACAGACACCGGTTAGTCAGGCTGATTGAGGTAGTATGTACATGTAGATATGGTTAAAGTGACTATGCATATATGATGAACAGAGAGTAGCAGTAGCGTAAAAGAGGGGTTGGCAGGTGGTGGGTGGGACACACTGCAGATAGCCCGGTTAGCCAATGTGCTGGTTGGTCGGCCCAATTGAGGTAGTATGTACATGAATGTATAGTTAAAGTGACTATGCATATATGATAAACAGAGATTAGCAGCAGCGTAAAAATAGGGTTTTGGGGGGGGGGCACATAATGCAAATAGTCCGGGTAGCCATTTGATTACCTGTTCAGGAGTCTTATGGCTTGGGAGTAAAAACTGTTGAGAAGTCTTTTTGTCCTAGACTTGGCATTCCGGTACCGTTTGCCATGCGGTAGTAGAGAGAACAGTCTATGTCTGGGGTGGCTGGGGTCTTTGACAATTTCTAGGGCCTTCCTCTGACACCGCCTGGCGTAGAGGTCCTGGATGGCAGGCAGCTTAGCCCCAGTGATGTACTGGGCCGTACGCACTACCCTCTGTAGTGCCTTTGCCGTCAGAGGCCGAGCAATTGCCGTACCAGGCAGTGATGCAACCAGTCAGGATGCTCTCGATGTTGCAGCTGTAGAACCTTTTGAGGATCTCAGGACCCATGCCAAATCTTTTTAGTTTCCTGAGTGGGAAAAGGCTTTGTCGTGCCCTCTTCACGACTGTCTTGGTGTGTTTGGACCATTCTAGTTTGTTGTTGATGTGGACACCAAGGAACTTGAAGCTCTCAACCTGCTCCACTACAGCCCCGTTGATGAGAATGGGGGCGTGCTCGGTCCTCCTTTTCCTGTAGTCCACAATTATCTCCTTAGTCTTGGTTACGATGAGGGATAGGTTGTAATTCTGGCACCACCAGGCCAGGTCTCTGACTTCCTCCCTATAGGCTGTCTTGTCGTTGTCAGTGATCAGGCCTACCACTGTTGTGTCGTCTGCAAACTTAATGATGGTGTTGAAGTCATGCCTGGCCATGCAGTCGTGGGTGAACAGGGAGTACAGGAGGGGACTGAGCACGCACCCCTGGGGAGCTCCAGTGTTGAGGATCAGCGTGGCAGATGTGTTGCTACCTACCCTCACCACCTGGGGGAGGCCCATCAGGAAGTCCAGGATCCAGTTGCAGAGGGAGGTGTTTAGTCCCAGGATCCTTAGCTTAGTGATGAGCTTTGAGGGTACTATGGTGTTGAACGCTGAGCTGTAGTCAATGAATAGCATTCTCACATAGGTGTTCCTTTTGTCCAGGTGGGAAAGGGCAGTGTGGAGTGCAATAGAGATTACATCATCTGTGGATCTGTTTGGGCTGTATGCAAATTGGAGTGAGTCTAGGGTTTCTGGGATAATGGTGTTGATGTGAGCCATTACCAACCTTTCAAAGCGGAAAGCTACAGACGTGAGTGCTACGGGTCTGTAGTCATTTAGGCCGGTTCCCTTTGTGTTCTTAGGCACAGGGACTATGGTGGTCTGCTTGAAACATGTTGGTATTACAGACTTAGTCAGGGACATGTGTAACGTCCTGACCAGAGTTCTTATGTGTTTTGCTTGTTTAGTGTTGGTCAGGACGTGAGCTGGGTTGGAATTCTATGTTGTGTGTCTAGTTTGTCTGTTTCTGTGTCCAGCCTAATATGGTTCTCAATCAGAGGCAGCTGTCAATCGTTGTCCCTGATTGAGAATCATATATAGGAGGCTTGTTTTGTGTTGGGATTTTGTGGGTGATTGTTTCCTGTCTCTGTGTTTTGTCTGCACCAGATAGGGCTGTCTCGGTTTTCACATTTGTTATTTTGTTACTTGTAGTAGTGTTACCGTTTATTCGTCTATTAAACATGTTGAACACTAGCCGCGCTGCATTTTGGTCCTCTCCTTCATCCCAGGAAGAAAACCGTGACAACATGTTGAAAATGTCAGTGAAGACACCTGCCAGTTGGTCAGCACATGCCCGGAGCACACGTCCTGCCAGTGTAGTATGATTCAGTCTTAGCCCTGTATTGACGCTTTGCCTGTTTGATGGTTCGTCGCAGGGCATAGCAGGATTTCTTGTAAGGTGCGGGTTAGAGTCCCGCACCTTGAAAGCGGCAGCTCTACCCTTTAGCTCAGTGCGAATGTTGCCTGTAATCCATGGCTTCTGGTTGGGGTATGTACGTACAGTCACTGTGGGGACGACGTCCTCGATGCACTTATTGATAAAGCCAGTGACTGATGGGGTGTACTCCTCAATGTCATCGGAAGAATCCCGGAACATGTTCCAGTCTGTGCTCGCAAAACAGTCCTGTAGTTGAGCATCTGCTTCATCTGACCACTTTTTTATAGACCGAGTCACTGGTGCTTCCTGCTTTGATTTGTGCTGTAAGCAGGAATCAGGAGGATAGAGTTGTGGTCGGATTTACCAAATGGAGGGCGAGGGAGACCTTTGTACGCGTCTCTGTGTGTGGAGTACAGGTGATCTAGATTTTTTTTCCCTCTGGTTGCACATTTAACGTGTTGATGGACATTTGGTAGAACTGATTTAAGTTTCCCTGCATTAAAGTCCCCGGCCACTAGGAGCGCCGCCTCTGGGTGAGTGGTTTCCTTTTGCTTATTTTCTTATATAGCAGACTGAGTGCTGTCTTAGTGCCAGCATCTGTCTGTGGTGGTAAATAAACAGCCACGAAAAGTATGATACCCCCTCTCTCTCTCTGTCTCTCTCTATCTCACCCCCTCTCTCTCTATCTCACCCCCTTTCTGTCTCTCTCTCTCACCCTCTCTCTCTCTCAATGCAATTTACAATTTAAGGGCTTTCTTATCATGGGAAACATATGTTTACATTGTCAAACAACTGAAATAGATAATAAACAAAAGTGAAATAAACAATAACAAAATGAACAGTAAACATGTCTCTCTCGTTCTCTCTCTCTCTCTCTCTCTCTCTCTCTCTCTCTCTCTCTCTCTCTCTCTCTCTCTCTTTCTCTATCTCTCTCTCTCTTTCTCTTTCTCTCTAACAGCTCCATTCCATGTGAACACCCAGTTGAACATTGTATTAAAGGCAAACTGTGCATAGTGGCCACCATCCATAAACATGGATTCTGGATCTTGTTTCAATAGCCTTCCTAGTTTACTGTTTGACTGAAACAGGCTGGTATTACCAGGGGGAATGGCATAAGCCAGGAATCCCCTCCTACATGCCAGGAAAATTTCCCTGCTGTCTGGTGCCAGCTGCCCCTTCCTCTGCCACACTGACACACAGAGACTCATAATGGGGCTGTTAAGGTATATTGGTGGCATAATTAATGCATAAGCATGTACTGAAATGCACACTTGAACTGATAGTATTGATGTAGTACTGATGGCCGGGGCATATACAGTATGGTAGTATACCATTACATCCTGAAAGACATGTCCTGGTGCATACATTGATGGCATAGTTCATGCACAATAACCTAAGCATGTAGTGAAAGGCAGGAAACAGCATGCATTAACTATGTGTAGCAGACTAGATGTATGGATTACAGGTCTAGACATTAGCAGGCTAGATGTATGGATTAAACTAAATAAAATGGTAGCTATTATAAATGTGATGAATACATGTCGCTATATAAATGTGAGTATAAGTAATAAGTAGCTATATAAATGTGTAATCATGTAGCTACTATAAATGTGTAATACATGTAGCTATATAATGTGGTAAACATGGTAGCTATATAAATGTGTAATACATGTAGCCTATATGACAATGTGTAA
>NC_036856.1:34917489-34928817 GCF_002910315.2 Salvelinus sp. IW2-2015 | reverse complement strand
GCTAAGTGTCTTTATAGTAGACCTTTGCAATCCAACAATCTAGCTTAATGCTCTAGACCTGTAATCCAACCATCTAGACCTGCTAAATGTCTCTAGACTGTAATCGCATACATCTAGCCCGCTAATGTTCAGACCTGAATCCATTACATCTAGCCGCCTAATGTCTAGACCTGCAATCCATACAATTCTAGCCTGCTAATGTCTAAACCTGAATCCATACATCTAGCCTGCTAATGTCAACCTTGTAATCCATACATCTAGCCTGCTAATGTCTAGACCTGTATCCAATACATCTAGCCTGCTAATGTCTAGACCTGTAATCCATACATCTAGCCTCAGATGTCTAGACCTTAATCCAGACATCTAGCCTGCTAATTTCTAGACTAATCCATACACTTAGCCTGCTAATGTCAGACCTGTAATCCATACATCTAGCCCGCTAATGTCCAACCTGGTATGCACATACATCTAGCCTGCTAACTGTCTATTATGTAACCTAATCCATACATCTAGCCTGCTAATGTCTAGACCTGCCTAACTCCATAACATCGTAGCCTCTAATGTCTAGACCTGTAAGATCCATACATCTAGCTGCTAAGTCTTCGAACCTGCAATCCATACATCTAGCCTGCTAATGTCTAGACTAATCCATACATCTAGCCTGCTAATTCTAGACCTGTCAATTCCTAATCACCCTCTAATGTCTAGACCATTAATCCAATTACGCAAGTCTGCTAGCTTAATGTCTAGACCTGCAGATCCATACATCTAGCCTGCAAGTACCAGACCTGAATCACTACATCGTAGCTGCTAAGTCTAGACCTGTAATCCATTACATCTAGCCGCTAATGTCTAACCTGTAATCCATACATCTAGCCGTAATGTCTAGACCTGTAATCCATACATCTAGCCTGCTAATGTCTAGACCTGTAATCCATACATCTAGCTGCTAATGTCCTAGACCTGTAATCATACATCTAGCCTGCTAATGTCTAGACTGTAATCCATAACATCTAGCCTGCTAATTCTGAGACCTTGTAATCCACCTACATCTACCGCTATAGTCTAGACTGCTAATCCATACATCTAGCTGCTAATGTCTAGACCTTAATCCATACATCTAGCCTGCTAAGTGTCTAGACTGTAATCCATACATCTAGCCCGCTAATATCTAAGACCTGCAATCCATACATCTAGCAGCTAGATGTCTGACCTACGGAATCCATACATCTAGCCTGTAATGTCTACACCTGCCATTCCATAACATCTACCTGCTAATGCTTAGACTGTCAATCCATACACTTAGCCTCTAAAATAAAAAAAAAAAAAAAAAAAAAAAAAAAAAAAAAAAAAAAAAAAAAAAAAAAAAAAATTAAAAAAAAAAAAATTGTCTAGACCGTAATCCATAACATCTAGGCTGCTAATGTCTTCAACCTGTTTAATCCTACATCTAGCCTCTAATGTTCTAGACTTTTAATCCATACAATCTAGCCTGCTACATGTCAGACTCACATTTATATAGCTACATGTATTACACATTTATATAGCTACATGTATTTCACAAGACCTAGTGACAGTAGTGAGTCCATTCCAGTGAGTCTGCTCCAGGTCTTAGTGTGCTGCCGGTGCCGGCTCAGAGAGACCACATCTCCTCACACACCAGGGGAAGGAAGTGCAGGCTGGGACTGGGACAACTACACAGCACAGCTCTCACTGGACACACAGAGTGTGAAAGGGCGTGTGAAAGAGAGTGTGTGTGAGAGGGAGAGAGAGAGAGAAAGAGTCGCGACTTGCAAGGCATGTTGGATGGTTGTTGTTGCTGCTGTTGTGTGTTTGATGTATGCTTGAATGTTGCATTTATGATAGTGGAAGTTGGTCTGTTTAGACAGTTAATGTTGATTGTGTATGTGATGACGAATATGTGTGTGTGTGTGTGTGTGGTGGGGGGGGGGGGGGGGAGACCTGAGGTGTGTATGAGCTGCTGTGTGTTTGAGGTGTGTGTTTGATGGTGCTGGATAGCTGGGGTGTTGGTGCTATGTATCGGCGTTCGCCCTGTCACAGAAGCAGGGTCCACTTTGACTTCAGCGAGGAAGTCATCAAGAGACTCCATACTTCCAGCCACACTCACAGGTCAGAACAAGGATAGAACATCGTCTCTTTCTTTCTTTTTCTCTCTGTCTCTCTATCTTTCTCTCTGTCTTTTTCTTTCGCTTTCTGTCACATTCACTTCATCTTTCTCTCATGTGCTTCTATAGCTTTTCTCAGCTTCAGTTTAGTTCATGATGTGTTGCCATTCATGAGAGATAGCATGCAGTGCTTGTTATGCATACTTTTTAGTTCTAACCCCCCCCCCCCCATGTACTGTATTTCTCCCTCTTACGCTGTCAATCCAAAGTTGTCTGCATGGCATGACTTTCTTCCCCCTTTCTGTATACTTTTTCCCATGTTCTGTTTGTGTGTAGATGTCTCTCTCTTTCCAATGTTCATTATATATAGCCCTCTCTCTCTTTCCTATGTTCAGTCTCTAAATATCTGTTAATCATGAATTCTATAGTTGAGTGTGTGTTAGGGAATCAAAACTATATCACGTTGACTGTGTGGCATTTGTTTGTTTACATTGGTGTGGTGCGAGTCTGTACAGTTGGCAGTTCTGTACTACTGGTCCATCCAGATGCAGCTGTGCTGTTACCTAAAGCTCACCTACTTGATGTATTGTAATTTCCTAAATGTAGCAAGGTGATGACGCAACTAAACACTCCCAGCAGGATTTGTATTAGCACTCCACTGTTCCACTGTCACGGCCTCAAACGTGTGTTTATCCAACCGCATGACAGCTATTCTCTCCAACACCACTTTGCAGCTTCTTATTGTTTATGCCGTGTAAACACATACAATATGCTCTGCAAAGACAATGTCGCTTATGAAGAAGATTTCCTGTTTTGAGTTGATTTGCCTTGCTGAGATACACACATTACTCTAGAACATTAACCTTTGACAAGAATATCATCATCATCATCATGATAAAATGGTAGATTGTTGTTGTGGAGAAGCAGAGAGAGGGAGCAGCAGGCTGGACAGGGCGGGTCAAAACCAGCGTGACTAGTCTGTAGAGGAGACTCTGGCCATACTCATCTTTAAGAGCCAAGGCTCCCTGTGGAAAGTACTGTGCACTCAGTCAGTGCATGTGGAAGTGGAAAATTACAGATGTCAAGTTTTAACTTGATCACCCTTTTCTTGCAGAGGGTGATCAAGTACACAAAAACAACCGTCATTTCATATAGCTTACTTAATAACACGATATAGATATTGGTCTCCGCTAGGCTATGATATACAATTGTGAAGTGTATCCTAAGGTTACGAATGAGCTGCCCAAATTTTGATAAATCGTAACCTGGGGTGGTCTAGCGGTTAGGAACACTACCTTCACATATAGGTCTACCGTGTCAGCGTGGGTTAGATTACGGCATACGCCCTTCTGGTGCAAATAACTCAAACCCCCCCGATACACTTGATTAGTTTCACATTTAAAATATGGACAGTCAGAGATATAATACCCCTGATCTTGATTTTAAAAAATATGACCAGACACACGCCAGACACTTTTGGAAACTGTCACACCTGTCTCTGAGCTTGTCTCCACCCCCATCCAGATGTCACCCATCCTTCCCCTTATCCCCAGTGTATTTATACCTGTGTTCTCTGTTTGTTTTGTTCTGTGAAACCTACCACCGTTTGATCCCCTGCTCCTGTCTGATCTTGTTCCTGTTTTGTAGTCCTTCCCAGTTTTGACAGTTCTGCCTGCCCTGACCCTGACCCTGCCTGCCGTTCTCTGGATTACTGACCTCTGCCTGCCTTTGACCTGTTGTTTGCCTGCCCCTATACTAGAAATACACTTTTCTTTGACACTGTCTGTATCTGGGTCATACCTGAAACCTGATAGTACAAACTGGCCATGACTGACCCAGCAGACTCACCCAGCAGACCAGCTCCACAATGCTGTCTCCCTGCAAGGAGCCACCCTTGGAAGACACGAGGAGTTACTTCAAGGTCTTATGGAGGGACTCCATTCCCTGCAGAATGCCATGACCAGGCGTTCGATACATTACGGGTCATGCATCTCCCAGCCTACCCCAGTGTCCCGAGAACCCCGCTTACCTCCTCCGGAGCGGTACGCTGGAGATTCCAGAACCTGCCGGGCTTTTCTCTCCCAGTGTTCCCTCATTTTTCAAACTGCAGCCTTCTTTGTTCCCCTCAGACCGCTCGAGGATAGCGTACATCATACCGCTGATGTCCGGGAGGGCACTTGCCTGGGCCACGGCGGTGTGGGATCAACAGCCCGCCGTCTGCCTCAGTCTGGGGGAGTTTTGGAGGAAGTTCGGAAGGTGTTTGATTCTCCGTTGTCCGGGAGAGGAACTGTTCGAAAGCTGCTCCAGCTACGTCAAGACTCCCGTAGTGTGGCAGACTACGCAATGAATTTCCGCACGTTGGCAGCTGAGAGTGCTTGGAACCCGGAAGCGCTATTTGACATTGTTCCTACACAGAGTATCGGAGGAAGTAAAAGACGACCTTGCAGCYCGTGAACTACCGACGCATCTCGACTCACTCATCGCCTTGACCATTCGGATCGATTGGGGGACTACGGGAACGAAGGAAGGAGAAGAGATTCGATTTCACTCATCCTGGTATAATGTGTGCCGGGGTCAGCGGCTGTAACCTTTGGACCACACAGGCACTGAGGCAACCAACAATTTATTCGGCCTATTGATTGCCTTGAACATTTAACAAAATAATTGATATAAAAAAAGGATTTCCCCTCATTAAAAATACATCTACCCCGTACAAATATGTCAATTTCTTATAATCCACATAAGAATTCACACTAGACGCGCTGTAGCCTGCACATAGCCTACATAGGATATTTGAAGTGACGCTCTGTGGACCTGTGACGCTCTGTGGACCTGTGACGCTCTGTGGACCTTAAATATTTATTAAAATCCTCCTGCTGCAGGATTATTTTCCTCCTTATATGAAATGGGTCATATTATGATCTGAGATCTGTAGTTAGTTCACACTTGTGCTTGTCTGTTCATGTGAGCATGTACAGTATCTGCCTGTAGTTAATGTGCGCGTGCGGTGGTGTTACTGGCCATGATCTGTGTTTGCTTGCTTGTGCGTAAATCCTGTAGGAAGCTGTGTGAGTTCGTGACTAGGGTTGCAAAGGGTCGGAAACTTTCCGGGAAGTTTTCCGGAAATTTTCCATGGTAGGTTAAGCCCGGGAATTTGAGGAATTTTGCTTAATTTCATCAAAAAAGTTAGCTTATAACAGTGTACCTTTTTTGTGGGATACACATAAGGCAATTCTAGTTCTTGTGGCATATTTTGGTTGAACTAAACCCAATTCAATGGAATTGCAACCCTCTGCATGCACTCTTCCATCACATGTACAGCTGATTCTCAAGATCTTGCACACTAATGAGATGCTATTGAGCCCACACTACTACACTGTCTGAGCCAAGGACTACATGCTTTCTGGTAAGTTTTGATTACAATACTGGGTGAGGTGAATATATTTTATATGACATACATAATTTTTTTGTTAACTAGTAAATAGTAGCCTACAGCAAAGTGTGTTTAAATTATTTCAAACTTGTTAACAATTTCTGATAGTTAGTTTTTGCTACCATGTGTGTTTTAGCTTGCTTGTGCCTGCTAACTGAGGAGTGTTAATTCACCTGTTTCCATACATGTTTCATTTWAAAAATGTATCTTACAAATGAGTTGTTTAATCTAACTGCYTAACTATTTATCTGTACATGGAATTGTATTTGGGTTTTTTTAACATTTTTTTTTCTAATCTTTACAGGAAAATGCCACGGGCACTATCTGATGTGTGAAGATATTTCACTGCAGCTAATGTAGAGGGAATATCTGTGTACATTTGCAAATACTTTGCAAAATCATATGTGAAGACTGCAACAAAGATGCAGAATCATCTGGCCAAGTGCATGAAGTTTCCTCAGCACTCACAACAAGCAACCTCTGACAAAAGTCCCTCTACTTCTATTCGAGGTGAAAATGATCAATCAGACACCTTATCGATGGCAACAGCTCATGTCCTCCTGGAATCAGACGTTTTTTTTACTCAATGGAGTAACGTAGTCAGAGAAATGCTGATGAAGGTCTTGCTCGAGCTGTGTATGCAACTGGTTCACCTCTGATGCTCACAGGCAATGTGTATTGGAAGAGATTTCTGAATGTTCTTCACCCAGCATACACCCCTCCAACCAGACATGCTTTATCTACTCATTTGCTGGATGCAGAGTTYAACATAGTTCAGGTGAAGGTCAAGCAAATCATAGAGAAAGCGGACTGTATTGCAATCATCTCTGATGGGTGGTCGATTGTTAGTGGGCAAGGAATAATTAACTACATCATCTCCACCACTCAACCAGTATTCTACAAGAGCACAGACACAAGGGACAACAGACACACCGGTCTCTACATTGCAGATGAGCTGAAGGCAGTCATCAATGACCTTGGACCACAGAAGGTATTTGCACTGGTGACAGACAATGCTGCGAACATGAAACTCCTGAAACCTATAGCAGTAGCCATTGCACGGATTGAGRGAGACAATGCCATCCTGTCTGATGTTCAGACTCTGCTTGCAGATGTAAGAGAAGAAACCGTACTTCCCTGCCCGCTTCACTGTTGCTCCAAGCAGAGGAAACTGCAGTTCTGAAATACATCAAAACGCTTGAAGACKTCTGCCTGRAGCCCATACACACCACAGCATACATGTTGGACCCCAAGTATGCTGGCAAGAGCATCCTGTCTGATGCAGAGATGAACAAGGCTTATGGTGTCATCACTACCGTGTCTCGCCCCCTTGGCCTGGATGAGGGCAAGGTTCTTGGCAGTCTGGCAAAATACACTTCCAAGCAAGGGCTTTGGGATGGAGATGCAATATGGCAGTCGTGCCAACATATCTCATCAGCCACCTGGTGGAAGGGACTTTGTGGATCTGAGGATCTTTCCCCTGTTCCCTCTATCATCCTCCAAWTCCCACCAACATCAGCCACCTCAGAGCGCAACTGGTCCTTGTTTGGGAACACACACACCAAAGCRCGCAACAGGCTGACCAATACAAGGGTAAAAAAATTGGTGGCCATCCGGGCAAATTTGAGGCTTTTTGAGCTTGACAACGTGCCATCCTCAACAAGGTTGGAAAGTGACAGTGAAGATGAGGCCTCAGAGTCTGATGTTCAAGAGGTGGACATTGAGGAAGTCCAGGGAGAAGACATGGAAGCCTGAGAGGAAGACAACCAAAGCTTTAGTTTCTAGGCTATCCTTTTACAGATAGATGTATGTTGAAAACGTTCTTGGGAGATGCGGTGGATCATTGGGGATCAATTAATATTCCCTTTCTTTTGTTGTTCAGTGAAATCATCCCATGTGAAGAGTCAACTCATTTAATTAAAGTTCAATTGGATGGATTTAATAATTGGATGGATTTAATAATTTGCAATTATGTCTAATTATGATAAGGTGAAAGGTTTGTTTCTGTCTCCATATGATATGGTAAATATATCCAATGCAAAAAACATCTGCATTTAAATGGTATTAGTATTCATTTGCATATATTTCCGTTAATTCCCATATATTCCCGTTAATTCCCACGGAAAGTTTCCACCTCTGAACATTACACAAAATGTGCAACCCTATTCGTGACTATAATTTACATTATGTGTGGGGAGGCTGCACATGTGTGTGTGTTGTGTGTGTGCATGTGCGTGTGTGTGAGTGTAGATAACTGCCCCTGTGCAGTTTATGATGAGAGAGTGTTTGTACTTTTCACCCACCAAATGCCAACACAACATATTCTCCTAGTGAAATGGCTTGGTCAAATATTTGGACTGTGACAAGGATTCCCCTGACCTATCAATGAGCATAATACTGGACTGGTCAGGTGCTATGAACCAATGGAAGGGCTCAGTGGAGTGTTTTCTTCAGGGATGTGTCAGTGTTTCCCATGGGTGGAGTAGAACACTGTTGTTTCTCAGTGGTCATGGACAGACAGAATACAATAGTATGTCTTACAGTAGACTACTGTTACTGTATACCAGTTGTCATGGATATGGTTAACCAGAGGTTTTGGTTAGTTTGTTAGTTAGTGAGGTTGAGACCTGTGGTTGGTGTGTGGTCATGGTTTATGATGTCTGACTGGCTGCACACTGCGCCCTGAAGAATGATGATGGTGATGTCTATGGTAATGATGATTGTGATTATAGTAATAGTGATGATGATGATGATGATGATGATGATGATGATGATGATGATGATGATTATGGTGCTTGGCACCTACCAGTACACTACTTGGGACCTACCAGTACACTGCTTGGGACCTACCAGTACACTGCTTGGGACCTACCAGTACATTGCTTGGGACCTACCAGTACACTGCTTGGGACCTACTGTACCAGTACACTGCTTGGGACCTACCAGTACATTGCTTGGGACCTACTGTACCAGTACACTGCTTGGGACCTACTGTACCAGTACACTGCTTGATGATGATAATGACGACAAAAGGGTGAACAGAAACGAGGAAGTGGCTGTTGAAATACTATGAGGAAACCAGAAGACCAGGGAACAAATCCTGTTTCTGATAACCTAAAAAGGCTTTCTCTTCACACATACACACACAATCACACACATGCATGCCTACGCACACTCCGACTCACACACACAGAGAGAGAGAGAGATACAGAGAGACAGACAGAGAGAGACAGAAAGAGACAGAGGGAAGGGTAGAAGAACTTGTGAGGAGAGAGAGAGAGAGAGAGAGAGAGAAGAGAGAGGAAGAGAGAGAAGAGAGAGAGAGAGAGAGAGAGAGAGAAGAGAGGAGAGAAGAGAGAGAGAGAAGAGGAGAGAGAGGAGGAGAGAGAGAAGAGAGAGAGAGAGAGAGAGAGAGAGAGAGACGAGAGAGAGAGAGAGAGAGAGAGAGAGAGGAGAAGAGAGAAAAGAGAGAGAGAGAAGAGAGAGAGAGAGAAAGAGAGAGAGAGAGAGAGAGAGAGAGAGAGAGGTCTCTTACCGAGAGCAGAGTTTGACCTAGGGTAACTTGACTTTGTAAAAGTATTCAGACTAGAGAATGTCATGGAAAACTATCCCACTGCAATTTGCCAGCCCATGGAATGAATGCCATTTAAAGCAAGTTCTGTTTAGTCTCACAGGTCAGCCACAGACTGGCCTCCCTCTCTCTCCCTCTCTCCCTCTGTCATTCTCTCTACCTCTCCCTCTCTTCCTCAGCTCTGTCTTCTTACTCCTTCTATCTTTCTTTTCTCTCCCTCTTTTTTTCATTGTCCCTCTCCAGAGGAGTGTTCCAATATGAGCTCTGTGACAAAACATATTTCATTTTCCAAAATAACGTGACAGTGATTTATGTTCTCTCTAAAAGGGAATGTTTGGGAAATGACATATTTGGAAAATATGTAAATAAGAATATTGTTGTTTCTCCACAAAAGGCACAAAAGACACATGGTTTATGTTTAGTGTCCTCTTGTTTTCATATTCTAGAATGACGTCTTTATGACGTCTTAGTTCATGCGTTCCACATTCCGCTTGTTGGCTACTTAAGTCATCATTTTCATTCTTGAGCATTTTCATTGTAGTATCCTCACATACGTCGATTTTATTTCTCTACTCTACAGAATGTTTCTGCTCACTATACCGAATCTCTTCATGTCAACGTCTAAAGCTTGTCTCTTTTATCTTCAAGGTCATGTCCATCAAAGTGCTGAAAAGCCATGGTAGTTAGAGTGTAGTAGAAGTCCTGTATGTACTCCTTCTTATCTGTCATGTGCAGAGTGTGGGCTGGACTGAGTTTTGGGAAAGGATAGCTGAATGTTCTTCCCACCAACAGAACCATGTAGGGCAGACGAACCTCTGAAAAAATACACTGCTTGGGACCTACCAATACACTGCTTGGGACCTACCGGTACACTGCTTGGGACCTACCAGTACACTGCTTGGGACCTACCAGTACACTGCCTACCAGTACACTGCTTGGGACCTGCCAGTACACTGCTTGGGACCTACCAGTACACTGCTTGGGACCTACCAGTACACTGCTTGGGACCTACCAGTACACTACTTGGGACCTGCCAGTACACTATGTTTAATGCCTTCCATGAGCGCTAAAGAAGACTTAACTGCCCACTGTCTTTTCTCAATGATTAAGAAAATACATTATTTTATTTCCTTTGTTATCTATTTATTCTCTCGTTAATTGTCTTAGTCCTCTTACGTCACTGTCTTTCACTCACTTCAAATCCCATAATTCTCTCCCTCCCCATCATACATCTCTGCCTGTTTTCTCACTTCTTGACTCCCTCTCTCTCTCTCTCTCTCTCTCTCTCTCACACTTGCACTTCTTCTCCCCCTGTTGCCATGGTAATGGCCCCTTCGCTCCCATCAAGACTGGTGTTGATGCCAGCAGCCTACACCCTGCATACATACACTGCTAGCTTGCTTCTGAGCTAAGCAGGGTTGGTCCTGGTCAGTCCCTGGATGGGAGAACAGGTGCTGCTGGAAAGTGGTGATGGAGGGACAGTAGGAGCTCTCTTTCCTCTGGTCTAAAAAATATCCCAATGGCCCAGCAGTGATGGGGACACTGCCCTGTGTAGGGTGCTGTCTTTTTGGATGGGACATGATTCTGCCATCCCCTGTGGGAGGTGTTCTTTGGCTTGCAAGCCTCCGCTTTTTGCTCCAAACATAATGATGGTCATTATGCGCCAAACAGTTCTATTTTTGTTTCATCAGACCAGAGGACATTTCTCCAAAAAGTACGATCTTTGTCCCCATGTGCAGTTGCAAACCCGTAGTCTGGATTTTTATGGCGGTTTTGGACAAGTGGCTTCTTCTTTGCTGAGGCGGCCTTCAGGTTATGTCGATATAGGACATAGATACTTTTGTACCTGTTTCCTCCAGCATCTTCACACTGTCCTTTTGCTGTTGTTCTAGGGTTATTTGCACTTTTCGCACCAAAGTACGTTTCATCTCTAGAGACAGAACGCATCTCCTTCCTGAGCGGTATGACGGCTGCGTGGTCCCATGGTGGTTATACTTGCGTCTATTGTTTGTACAGATGAACATGGTACCTTCAGGCTTTTGGAAATTGTCCCACGATGAACCACGACTGTGTGGGTTACAATTTTTTTCTGAGGTTGGCTGATTTCTTTTTGTTCTCATGATGTCAAGCAAAGAGCACTGAGTTTGAAGTAGGCTGTTTAAAGGCACAGTCAACTTAAATGTTAGGAAACTTCTGGC